>NW_017256287.1:2686399-2711040 GCF_001594055.1 Mycetomoellerius zeteki | reverse complement strand
CTCTCTTTCCCTCTCTTTCTCTTTTTCTTTTTCTTTCTTTTTCTCTTTCTTCTCTTTCTTTTTCTCTTTCTCTCCTTTTCGTTGATACAGAGTGACTGGAATATATGATTTAAAAAAAATAGACATTGATTATTAAAATTTTTGCAATTCTAATAGATAGCAATTTTAGAAGAATTTGCTGAGTAGACTTTGTCGAAGCTGAAAAGCTACTTTCCTCTCTAAGTATAAGACGACATTCTTCTCGGTGAAAATTTAAAATTCTCGTTGATCCGTCGGGAAATTCCTTTCCTTCCTCTGGGGTATGTTGCTTCCTTCGTCGTGTTCATCGTGTCTCAGCGAAATGAGAAAGAAGAAACATTTTGAAATGCATTGAACGTCACGTACGAGGACAAATGTTACATTGTTAAGTCTGTTTCAAGTCAACATGTAGCGAATCAACAATTTTCCTATCATCTTTTATCAGGATAAGATTTTGATTCATAAATTTTCCACATGATATGATATATGCCAAAATAAATTGCATTAAAACATAAATATAAAATAACGCAATAAATGTAAAAATACATAGATACATAGACATAAAAATTATATTTATTTCGTATTGTGAATGATGTACATACGTGTATCATGACAAACGACACGATAATTTTTCTTTTTCCAAATGCGTCGTCGCTATAATTCAACTATATTGGATACAATCGTGTATCCAGCGCGCCATTAGTTCCCGAGTATCTAAACACTTTAGGACACAGTGGTAAATGGTAGTTGGTACGACGCAATGGACCGTTTAACTAGAGTTTATCGGTAAGTAAGGAAGATCCGCATTAATATTTCATTCACTAATGCGCGATGTTAGTCGAGTTTTCTCTGTTCTAACATACGTAATTTAGATTTACCTATAGCAGTATCGTAACTTTCTTTTCAAACAATTAGGATAGTTTAGGATCTTTTTTCTAAATTAAGTGAAAAGTTAATACCATTATAAGTCGACACTGGATACTCGTGTGTAAAAACCAATAATATAATTACGATATAATGAATAAAATATACGTTCTTTTTTCTAGTCGGAAAGATTTTAGTAAAATTCTGATGATATTGGAATATTTTTCATTTCATTCTTGAAATTTGTTATTTTATCAAATATGTTCTTTTTTGTCATTATGTGCTCTTTTTCGAATTTATATGATAAATCAGTTAGAAAGTTTGCCTGATCCATCTGTAATAGTAAATTTATAGAGTACTCTTTATCGATCCCAGCGGCATCGTCGATTCTACTCTTTTTTCGTATTAACGCCTTAATGTTCGTTCCAATCTTCCTTAGCGCAGTCGACTTTTTTTTTAGTCCGGCAGCACTTATTTAGCCGAGACTTAACGTGGATTAATGCGTCTCTTACGGGGACGATGCTCTGTACTCGGAATCCCCGCGTGGCCTTTTAGGTGACTTCCGTGGACGGCCGTGCACGCGACGACGTAAATTTTCGAAAGTTTCTCTCAGTTAAGATTTACTGGACCCATCGGATCACGTCAGAATGTCTCCATAGGTGCTGTTCCGAACTTCTTTCGTATCATTTACAGAAATATCAAACGGCAATTCGAGCCCTGCTGACATGCATCATGCACCGACCACTGTCATCGTGGACGTATTCGTGAACTTTCGTGACTGCCGTTAGAATTCTTTTTATGTAACTGCGGGTGAGGAGTGACATAAATTCTTGGGCAAGTTTCAGCGCGTACATCTAGTATAATAGCATCGGTGTTTTCGCAGTAACTTTCTTTTGGATTTTCTCGGTCCGCACGGACGAAACTGATGCGAGTTTCATTCGCAGGCCTGTCGACCGTTGTTCGAGTCTCTCCAGGCACTCTTACCCTCGAATATCTTCTTTCGGGGTACGTTTCAGACTGAAACGTTGAGTGGAAGGCGAGAAAAGTAAAGGAGAAGTAGTCGTTGTTTGCCAGAAAATAGAACGTTTCGTTCCGAGTGAGCTATGTAATAGTGTCCTAGTGTTTACAACTTCACTCACTGTCTTGGTTTTTACTCTTTACTGATTTTTTACTGACCAATATCATAAGTCACGCGCATCTCGTATATGTCTACTATTTTTTTTATTAAAGGTAGTTATATGATTATTTAATCTGTTTCATAAAGTTCTCACGGTTTAAACCGGATCTCTGGTATGGAAAACCAGATAATATACCAACTACCGAAACAGTCATATTACAAGTAAGGTTTGAATAGTTCTCTGAATCGGCTCTCGAAATGTTCTGCAACTTTAATCAACGTTAGATTTACGCAATTTCATTAGTAACCTTAATTAGAGGCGAGAGATCATTTTATAACTTTACACATACACCCACACGTACATACAGAGACAGAACGTGCTTTTGCACTGACACTGCGCGCATTATCATGGACCAATCTTCATCCTCTCTGTTTCTATTGAACCGCCTGCGGAATTCTAACATAGTCTGGTATGATTAGAATGTAGGTTAAACTAACGAATGAACAGTACGCCCGTATCAGTAATAAGAAAATCGAATAATTTTACGAATTCTCTTTTCATTAAATTATTTGTGTCGTCACAACCGAGTGATCATTGTCGTAAAATTAAACCTGCTTTACTTTTTTATTTTCAAACGTAATTGAAGTAATCGAAGTTCAAGAACGAAAATTTATCTTATATATATTATATATCTTATATATTATATATAGACGTCGTATAATGTCTTAATACATAATGTCGTGTCTTATATATTATTGTATTATTTATGTATATTACATCACTAGTGCAAGATATCTGTATATGGTAGATACCACATATCTTTGCACGAATGATTGAGGAGTCATAGTTTTAGAAACCTGTAATATTTAGTATGACAAACAAGATAACTATTGTCATAATTACTATTCGAATGCATTTTCGTTATTTCTAAGTGTCATTACTTTGAATAAAAATTTAATCGAAGCAAAATATGGGCTAATAGATAAATTTTAATTATTTTACGAGAAGAATTTAACAATAAAAATATTCTGTTTAATATTCTGTTAAAATTCTGTCAGTAATTATTTATAATAGTTTTAAACTGAATTTTTTTTTATTTTTATACAGAAATTTAATACTGGAAGATAATGGTTGCGTTCAGCAGAGAAAACCGCTTACTGAGCACTCACTGAGCAAAAAAGGGATTAATCTCTGATTAATATGTTTATTTATTATAATATTCATAATGTATAGAATAACTTGTCTATTATAGATAATCTTTAATATCATATTTCTTATTTATTACTGTTTATTATTTCTCTAATGCCGTGTTTGAGTCGTAAGGTTATGTAGCGCTCAGTAAGTGGTGGAGCGATTTATAATTACGTTCCACAGCTCATTATATCATATAATAGACAAGTTATGCTATACATTACGAATATTATAATAAATAAACATATTAATCAAATAATCAGAGATTAATCCCTTTTTTGCTCAGTGAGTGCTCAGTGAGCGGTTTTCTCTGCTGCCAATAATTAATTATTAAGCATTTAGCAACAATTAATTTTTTATTATTAAATTGGCTTAAATTAATCCTTCTGTCAATGCCAAATAATTTTTCAGCTTTTCACACTACGGTATTTTTTCCTGCTGAAAATGTAAAAGTGAAATCGAATGAAATCTTTGCAAAATTGCTTTTTGTTGTTCGAAGATGGGGCGTTATAAAATACGAAATATATATAAATATGGTATATATGGTAGGTACACGGATACCCATTTATTGACTGAAAAGTTAAATTGGATTTCTGTAAGAAAAAAAATAAGTTCCAACGTAATAAGTACGTAAGTACAATAAATGATTTTGTCTATTTTTACGTTCATTACTTTTCGTACGTCTTGTTGAGGTGACAAGAATAACGATTTAAGAATTCCTCGTAGTTGTGCTTCTCATCCCTTGATTTCCGAAACAAGATAGTCTTCTCGAATCGTAGGAATCTGGCCATGTTCTGCTTTTTTTTCCGGATTTCCAGATATAACTCTAGTTGTGGACGGACGAGAAGACCGTTGCCTTTTCCTCTTTCCTGCGTTCGTTTTTCTCATTTTTTTCCCAGTAGTCTTTTCGCCCTGTCTTCTTCTTTTCGCCCCGTCTTTCCACCCCGGCGAAGAAACAGAGAGATGCGTTTATCTCTGATGAATTTATGCCTCTTTTTATAAGAACGCGCCGTGTTCCCGTTCACCGAAACTCTACTACACTTATCCCATACCATCCTCCAACTAGTTGAAGTATCCGGGCTTCATTTCTTTATGCCAGACTATCCTTGTTTATTCGTGTTCCGTGAGGCGGATCGCGATTTCGAGATAAAGGCTCGAAAGCCGGATAAAGCTGGTCCGCCGGATACCTCTGTTTTTCTGCAGATTCTTAAAGGGGTGAATTTATTATGGGTGTCACTCTTGGCTCGGTCTTGGCTAGCTTGATACGTGACGCACGAGATTGCTTCCGGATATAGCAGCTTAGGATTTTGTAGCTGAGACAACGTATGCCGAGCGGATTTTTTACGAATAATTAAAAAATTTTTTTGTTTGTGAGTTTCATCTTTGCATTAGCATGCGCAAGTAATTGTTACTGCGAGAATTCTGCAAATGAATTACCGCGTTTTATCGTTTTATCATTTCTTCAATTAAAACTCGTTGGTATGATATTCTCGTAAAGAGAGCTTTTATCGGGTCAACCGTCGAATGGCTGCATAATATCTCGGAAATTTACATAATGCCGATAGCGGCTGCGAACGAGCCTCTTTCTTTTATATTACTACAATGCCTTTCTTTTAGCAAACTGCTGTAAATGGAGCTGAAGTTTCGCGTGTCGCCAATTTAGGACTACGTCCCATTATCGATAGTTCGCAGTCTGTAATTAGTGGAAGCGTCGTTATCTTTGGTCCTGCCAAGTCGTTACGCCCTCTCGAAGATGAGGTTGCAACGGTGACTAACAAGAATTTTAGATTAAAGATGTCCCGTATTCCTTCGAACTAATTAATAAAAAGATTAATGCGCGCATAGTAGTTGAAAGTAGACGCGGAGTTTGTATTAGTTTTATGAGAAATCAATTTTCTCGTTCCTCTTAAATATTTTCTTTTCAATCTATAAATTATCTTTACTAATTACTTGGAAATTGTTTAATGTCTTGCAAGTTTCCAGACCTACTCATTTACTCAGCAAGCGCGTATTTAAACATTATCAAGAAAAGTAACCATTAAGATATTACGTTCTTTTTGATAATTTATATTTCCCTCTTTATATCTTATTTTCCTTCGCTTTCAATTATTCACGTAGATTCTTCTACAAAATTTTCACGGAAACTTTTTCCGTTTCTCATGTCACAGAAATTATCTCATGCCGGTGATACGTCAGAGGAAAATAACATTTCCGGATACACCCAGTCGGAAGTGTCGTCCAATCTGCTTTCGGTTATCGAGTTTCTCTCGATTCCTCCGAAACAAAGGATGTGTTCGACGGCTTAGTGTTTCGCGTTTTAAAGAAATGCATCTGCGGATACGATTTCTATGAGAATGGGTAAACTTCTCAAATGCAATTCGAGAGTACGCTGCATAGTCAGCATTGCTCCGTTTTCTACTCGATACGATCACGGCTTGAAACGGCGAAGACGACGAAGATGAAGACGACGACGACGACGACGACCAATTGGCATTTCATTCGGTCAGTCACGTACTATGTCTAGTACGAGACATTCTCGTTGATTTGGATTATAGAAAAAGTTCGATTGGCGCTTAAGCGCAACCATTATACCGCGTTGTCGGAATTACGGTTTGAGAATCGTTTCCGGGACTCCTGCTATACAATAATGGTAATGATATTAACCATGTGCCACGGCGTATGGCAATGTCACAGATCGTGGTATCGTATGGCGAATGTCTTTCGGATTAGGAGAATTGGATAATGTCAAGCGGCCTGGTAATAAATGATCTCGAGCTGTATCTAATTTACCTTTAGAGTAGCTTCGTAGCGTGAGATATTCAACTATGCGTTTGGAGAGCATGATTTATGAATGTCGATATTATACTGTGAGAGGAGTTTGATTATCAATTATTTCTCTCGGTTATTGCGATAGCTCAGTGCGCGGCTTAACTCATTGATGTGTACATACATGTACGTTTGATATTAAAAATTATCATTTCGCATATAGTGGTACGTAGCGTTTCTCTCTCCATAATGCAGTTGTCGACTATCGACCGAGGCTCGAGTTGCTTCGATTTCCGAAGTTAATTTGTACGTTTGAGCTCGGTGTATACGTACGTTTATTTCATTTTTTCCTCTCTCGAGCACAGCATTACGAGCGCGTGCATAAACATACTGAATGAAGATCGCACCTTTAGCCCCGTGTTCGAGTTCGTTATCCGAGTCCGCACGAACGCATTCCTGACGAGTTTGCACTTGTTCAACAGCAGCCAAGAGTGATGCACAATGTCTCTATAGCGTCACCGATGTAGACTACTAATTACGTCGAGTGTTAACTTAGTCCACTAATACACGCGTGCAAACTCGAAATAATGCGCCAACTTTCCAACGTTGCCCGCTCGCATTCTACGATCCCATCCGCTCTGCATCGCAGCCATCTGCTTTCGCTGTTGAAAATCGCGGATTGGTGGGTCGAAGTGAACTGTACGCGCTTCCAATTTGCAGTTACCGAGATTTAGGATTCCGCGAGAGTGATGGGGCAATCAGCAATGTCTGACAGCGTTGGCGCATGCGAGGATCGATGAACTTATTTCAGGCTAATTGAATCGCTGATTTTTTTGACATGAGCACACGTTAAGCCGTGAAATTAATCTCGCGGAAAATGCAGAGTAAACGTAAAAGGAAGCATTATTATTTTATAGCTATGAAAGGTTAATATTTGTGATTTTATGTAATAGTGGTATTTGTATGGAAATGATTAACGTTTTAAAATATAATTGTTTTGCATCACGGATTCGTGCTCTTTTTCATAATTAACAACAGAATCGTATTATCGTTGAATCGATCGATTCCGTGAACGTAATGTTCGCAGTATACCGAATTCAGCATGAAATTACAATACACCATGTGCGACGCGCATTTACGTTTCGCGAGAGGATTACTCTGAATTGTTATAGATAATTCTATTTGCTAGTGACATTGCCAAGCGGCACTAATGAGATGGGCGAATCGAAATATGTTTTAGTAACAAAATGTGCTCGGTAACCATGTTACGAAATTATCGTGGGGCCAAATGAGGTGGTGTTGTATCGTACACCATGTCCTCGTATCCAGCATCGTTTGCGTTTCATTTGCACCTGACGTTGATTTAGAGACATGCGTCGTACCATTGTGAAATGTGATACTTCCCTTTATCTTAATATCGTGCGGATAATCTCCGTTGTACGGTCACCGATCTTTGGGTTCTCGTCCATTGTTACGATCGAACAAATAGCTTCCTGATGCCACAATCTATTCAACTTAGCCCAATTCGCTCGAATGGGGCCTGGGTTCCTTTTGGCACGGCACGGTGCGATACGGATGGAAATTGCTTACCGTATTCGCGGGAACAACGCCAACAGTCGCATACAAGCACACGTTAAAATCGGGATGTAATTGTCGTCGAATTCAACCGCGTACATTCGCATCGTCATTCGTTCGTTCGTTAGAATCCCCAGTCTCTCCCGTGTCGTGTGCAATTTCCCGGTCTCGGACGTGGCCAAACTACCCTTTCTCGTTGTAACAGAATTATCGGACAAGTTGAATTTTCGCCTTTAAATCGAATCAGACGCACGTAGTAATCAAGCGAATTAGAGGTGAGCTACAATTCTTCATAGTATGTTGTTGACTTCTCGTTGTAAGCAGATTTTATATCATATCAGAATTGGAGTTAGTTGATTTTATTGAAATAATAATTATGAGAAAATACTCGTATTTTAATTTACAATATCAAATACAATTGTAACATCGGAACATTTTCGTTGTTCCTGATTTTATTTTCAACATTGCAACATTAATTTAAATATTAAAACATCGATTTTTTTCCGACTTTATTTCAAAGTCTTTTATTCATACAAAATGTAGCATCGTCTCTGGTCAGTTATATTTTGAGAGAGAGAGAGAGAGAGAGAGAGAGAGAGAGAGAGAGAGAAATATTTATAAAAGTAAAAATCTTTAAAAAATAAAGTTTTATGATGATTCTGTGATAATTTAGAGATCGAATTTAGAGGCGAAAGGTTGTTCAAAGGTTGTCCAAGGGAGTAATTTTGCGATAGGGCAAAAGATACGTACGTGTAAAATAAAGAGAAGATCTGAAAATATAAGATAGAAAGAATCTAAGAAAAGAGAGAGAAAGAAACTAGTCTCCGAGGCTCCAGTCACGTGGAGGTTTAATCCTGTGCAATAAACTGGCCCGTCGCCCTGCGGACTGCTGGTATACCTGCGTCACTATCCGTTACGTCTGTCGTTCCATCAAGCAGAGCCACCGTTATCTTCTTCCACCTACTTCTTCCTCCCGTCTCTACGTCTCTTTGCACTTTGCACCCTGTTGCGACGAATCAGTAGATCCGTCGGTATCACGGGTATGCCTTTCAGATTACTCGGATTACCTTCACATTCTGATCGTTTTTTTACCAAAACAGCCCACAGAGGTTTCGCAATAACGCTTATTCGATATCTTTAGAAACTCCCAATTTTATTCCTTATGAAAGTTGAGCGGTGTAATTTGCATGAAATTATGTTTTTCTATTGAATGTAATTTCGTGCGCGCGAAAAAGTGCTATAAGAATTTTTTAAATATGAGTCTTTTACTCTTCTTACAGAACAACAATGAGGAATCAAATAACATTTATGTCGATATTTTATGTTTAAAATTTTGTTGAAAACTGATTTCTAATTTTCTTTTAATGTAGAATATGTCTAAAAGTTTTTTCCTAAAAATTGATGCAAAGAGAGAGAGAGAGAGAGAGAAAGAAAAGGAAGTACCAACAATATCAACATCGAGCGTAATGGTTCGTATAATTTTTGAGACATTTCTGACAATTTAAAAAAGGAATGAAGGATAAATATTCATCTATTTCATTCGAGTTGTAACTTATAATACAAATTAAAAATTGAAAAAAAATGTTTGTAAAAGATTAAAGTCTTCTTGATTTTTTTAAAACAGCACTCTCTCTACTATTTTTTTCACAATATTGTAGGAGTTTTTAAAATGAATTTAACGCATTCTTTTGGAATGTCTTATTGATATTTTATTGATTTTACTCTTATTTTAAGTAGCAGTATTTATAAGCTCTGTCTAAAAACGTAAACATAAATATTGAAAGTTATAATTCTTTTATTGATGATGGATATTTATGATGGATATTACGTGTTTATAATGCGAAAATGGTTTCTAAGCAACTTCTAATATTTAGATTTTTGTGAAAGCTTTTATGAGTTGCTATTTAAAATAATGCTTACTATTAAAATAAAAATAAGTACTGCTATTTAAAATAGCTATTTAAAATAGCTTGATATTAAATACCAAAGTGACATTTTTGACCTTGAATTTTCGTCTTAAAGACCCTTATAATATTATGAAAATAAATTGCACGTTGCTATTTAAAAAATTCAAAAAGTATAGACTGTACATTCCCTTACTTTAACTTCTGTTTTTTCCGTTAGAAAGAATTGAACATGTCAATAGCTTTCTTCAACTCTATCAGCATCTCTCTTCAACTTGATATTTTGGAGATAGAGAGCGATATGTTTCAAACTACCTCACTTTTTCTGAACTGATAACTTTATAGGAATGTGCAATCTATTGATTACGTTATAATTATAGCTTACATGAAACAGATGAATATTCATCTTTGAAACTTTTTTTTAAACTATTGAAAGCGTCCCAAAAATCGTGCGGATCGTTATGTTAAACATTCTGTGTAACAATATACAAATTAATACTTGATGAGATTAATTTACTTGTAGATATAGGTTCCTAATTGGAATAAGATTAGCGGTATAGTACCATCCAAATATAATTCTGCTAATTGCACATTGAAAGCAGTTGTCACCATAGTGTAGTGTTACGAATCGTTAGAATTTAGCCCTGTAATGCTATAGCTTCAAGTTTCTGTAATAGCGTAGCCCATTCTCTCTTGGATACAAGACATGGCTTACCATTGCTTTGCTGCATATAAGATTATCGGGTTACATTAATAATGTGTAGCGACATGAGCGAATTGCAGAATTGATATGGATGTTTCACATATCTTCTAATTCTCGTTTTCATAACAGCATTATATGTTTTACATTTAATTTTATGAAACAGTATAAAAGTAGCCCTTCATAAATTCATAATGAAGGGACTGGATTATTTTCTCTTTCCGTTATCAAAACTATTAACACATTGGTTATAATGTGATTAAATTTTATTGGCATTTAATATAGTAAAACACGCGTACGCTCTTCAACTTTTGATTCGTGTTACGTATTGATTTGCAGTATAAACGAGACTATTAAAATTACAGAAAATTATGTACATTGCATTACGTAATTTAACCATTATGATTGGAAATTAAATTTTCGTACATTAATTTCGGGTAATCCGTCGATTATTTACGCGATTGTTGCAATGATGCAACGCTGCAATATATATTGTCGTCGAGATTATTGCACCTTAATAAACTGCAGACGTATCTTATTGTTAGACAAGAAAAAAAGAGAAAGGCTTCTTTTTATTCTTTTTCCGCTCGTTTCCCCGCTGTTACGCCGGCTCGTCTGCGACAGTGGTCGGCGAGTGCGGGGGGTCGTATTTAATTCTCAAGAAATGGCCCGATCGTTTGTCACGTCACCTGACATTTCCTAAGTCGCTAGAAATGTATCCGGCGAAAATAATGAAACCTCTATTTCATCTCTTTTCATTTCATTTTGTCTCGTTGCACTGGCCCGTCTCATTTGATCTACCATCGAGATCCGAGATATTTTGGGAAACATGATAATCCTGCCCCCAATTAGGATGACATAGATATGCATTAAAAGAATTAATCTTGATCTGCTCTTTATAAAGTTAATATAATCTTAATTATAATTTTTTTCTCTCATTTATTTTGAAATAAGATCGCATGTTTTTAATACAGAGTGAAGTATTTTTTGATAAAAATATCGAGATATCAATAATTCAAATTATCAAAGATAAAGATACCTTTGTGTGAGTTAAGTTTATTTCTTTATTTAAAAATGAATCTCGTTTGTTAAACAAATGAAAGAAAATTAATATTATTTAACTTCTTTAAAACCATGTGATTACACAACAAGTAAGGAATAAAGCCTTTAACGGTCAAGCTGGATCTTAGATGCTTGGATATTTCAGTGTGAATTTATATACTTATATATGTATACTTATACAGTGTTTGGAAAGTAATGAAAAATCTTTTGCATAGGGGCAGAATGGACTAAACTGAGAAGAAAAGTCCTCTATCATTTTACAATTTTCGCAATAGTTAATAAGATATTAATTACTAAAAATTGTCAAAAATTGGTCTTCAATAATTTTTTATTCAAATACTATCAATTTTACAGAAAAACTGAAAGAAACAAAAATAGTTTATTTTCTTCTCATAAAGCTTTAAGAATTTTTTTAGAATTTTTATCAACTTTTTAATACTGTATTTTCTTATTTTTACTAATATGAAAAAATACGGTATTAAAAAATTTTGAAAAAATTCTGAAAAAATTCTCAGAACCTTACGAGAAGAAAATAAACAATTTTTGTCTTTTACAATTTTTCTGTAAAGTCAATAGTATTTGAGTAAAAAATTATTGAATACCAATTTTCGACAATTTTTAGTAATTAATATCTTGTTAATTGCGAAAATGTAGTAGAGGACTTTTCTTCTTAGTCCATTATGCTCCTATACGAAAGATTTTTCATTGTTTTCCAAACACTCTGTGTATAGTTATGTATACTTATATCGTTTAAACTGCGCGTCGAAATGATTTTTCGGTCTTGAAAGACAAACTCGATTGAACTGCTGCAGTAATATCACAAATTAAATTGACTAGCAATTAAATTGACTAGTCACGCAATTTTTAAACGACTATACATATATAATATATATCAATTATTTACATTGAATTATTTATGCACTTAAAATCCAGCTTGACCGTTAACAGCTTTATTTGTTTTTCTGTATTAATATTATTTTTTATTTTGGCGTTGTTTCTAATTTAGCGCGAGAAATAATATAAGACTATAACAAATCTTACGACAAATATTACGACAAATAATATTACGATTAGCTTGTATTTTTTCTGATTTTATTTCGCAATTTTCTATCGTAATGCAATATAAATTAAACTTTTGCAGTTTTTAGAATTGGGATGCAATGTTCAAATAATGAAACTCAAAATAAATTCAGAAATTCTCGACAGTTCTAATAATTCTCTGCGCGTTCTTTATGCTTTTGGCACGTGCCGCATCATGCCGAGCAAATGTTAAATTTTACTGCATTTGTCGTCATTAAGTCGTTACGTTTCAACACTGAAGTTCCGCGACTGGTAATGTTTCTACTCGACATATATGAGGAAAATGAGTATAAAATACCAGCTACGTACTCTACCGGAAATTTAATCTTCCTGCTGCCTGTTTTAACGATAGTTCAAATATTAAAACCGATTTATCTGAAAATTTTACCAAAAAGATTGTAGAATTTTTATTATCATACACAAAATAGAGCAACATGCCAATTTCCTTTTAATAATAAATGTTGATATATGAATATACAATTATTCTCTATAAAGATAAAAAAGATCTTTGGGGTTAGACGTCGCATCGTAAAATATTACAAATAGCCGATTGCGACTTATCGTAGCTTGGTCATACACGATTGCAAGTTGTGTACAAGCGATATCGTTTCGTTGGCATTCGACAGTTTCGTTTTGTCATCTCCAAAAAGTTGCCGACATTGTCACTTTATCGCTGGTTTATAGGCGCTTTTACGTCCGATATGCCGGAGATTGGTTCTTCGTCCTTATCGAAAGATAGAGGGAATCGACCGTCATAGAGATGCAACGAACAGACTGCAGTCCTGCCGGAATCACTCGGCGATCCGATTTGGCAGTTTCGTAGGAAATGGGAATTCCAATAACCATGTCGTCTTAGAATGCTGATATACTGAAGGAAGTTACTCGGTTTTAATGCATCGTAATTTTTGGATTTATCATTTTTTTTTCCTTGAAGAATTTGTTCGTTTTTCCTGATCTCCTTTCTCCGCTTCTATGGCCAATTGTAATCGGGAGAAAAGCATTCTCACTTTTCTGCGCGAAAGCAGATGCTTTTTCGGATATACAAAGCGGCGTAAAAGATAGTTATTGCTTCGTAGAGAGGAGTAAGAACGTTGTTTTCAGTTGGCATATACATATATGTAGCGGATATAAGCAGTAACATATACCAGAATGAAGGGAAAAGAGAGAAGTTGGCGAAAGCATACGAGCATAAACGCGCTCTAAGCTAGACATCTTGGTATGAACGCGTTGCATACTTTTTGCGTTATAATATTTATAGTAATTTTTACTCTCGAATTTGTATCATTTCGTAATGAGCAATATGCACTTTCCGAAATTAGTATACAGAACGCAAAAACATCCTTGCCTTGCTACATCCTTGATTCGATATAATTTCCGTTACAGAACGCAAAAACATCCTTGCCTTGCTGCATCCTTGATTCGATATAATTTGCTTTTTGCCTTAACCTCACCTTCTCTTTTTGCTTTGACTTTTCGTGCTCAAACTTTCCCGACGTGATAATGCACCTGCTGACGGATAAGTGTTCCACGCAATAGAGCTGTTTAAATTTTTATATTCCCAAAAACCATGCCACTCCCACTTTCATATTTTTTACTCAAGTTTACATGGACTGTATAAATTTTTTGGTAGTGTTATATCGTGGATACAACTTGTATCCATTTTTAAAACTTCTGTGCTTTTTTCTCCAAAGATTGAACGTGTCCATTTGCATAGCTTTCAGAAAGATTCAGTTTGCTATTTATCCTTAACAAGGTAATTTAACGATCACTTTTCGAACGCTTGATGGGACGAGGCGAGGGTAATCCTGACAGAGCAGGTTCTCAAGTATAAACAGAGCAATCCTGTCGCATCATTAGGGTGTTAGGTTTGAATAACGGTCGAACGAGGCCGTTTTACGTCCGGTTCTAATTCGGTAACTCAATCTTTGTCAAGTAAATCAATTTGGGCGTCGTTGGAGCCGCATCAGTTTGCCGGCTCATTGCATCACTGGTCCCTTTTACCCTTTTGCTCGTTTACTCTTCCCTTTGGTCTGCTGTTGACCATCACCCGGCCAAAGCTGCTGGATTCTGCCAGCATTAGCGTTAGTCCTCATCTAATCAGAGACTTCGACAATCGCAGTTATACTCTAATTGTTCGAGTTTGACTTTTTCTTATTCTCTACCGTATTTTTCGATTTTAATTAAGTATATAACAATATAATAAGATTGAAATATATTTTTGTTTATAATTCGCAACATAAATTTTTAATAATAGTTATCACAGAAATGTACTCATTAATTACTTACTGACTTGATTTATTTGAACATGAAATTTATAACAAAGATTAATACGTATATAAGTACTTTTGCTATTATAATTAATTTTTAAAATTATTTATTAATTTACTGTCGTCATTTGTGAGAAATTTTATTAATTTAACTCTAAAGTGTCTCTTAATATATATTAAATTTTATTACAATAATGATGTTACAATAATGACGGCAGTCATTAATTTAGATAGCGGGAACGATCGTCACGGAAATAGTAGGTCCTGATGACGTAACGTTATTTACGCGCCGGTATCCTATCGTTTCTTCGTTCTTTTTACCAACCTGTTAGCTTCGCTTGAGATGAATCCATAAAGCACCTCTAGACAGAGGCTGCTGAGTGAAGCTGACGTGCGCGAAGGGTATTCTGGGTGATTTACGACGTTTAAAATTAACGGCGAGTCTCGCAAGGTAGGAGACGGTAGGAAACGACCATTTTCTGCTGTTGTCGGTACTTTTCTTGCTGCTCGAAATGTCACACAGTTCCCGGCTCTCTAATTGAAAATAAGCGAGCCGAAAAACGTACATTTCTTTGTTTTCTATATAACTCGTTGCTAATTATGATTACGCGCTAAAGATAAATTTGGAAATAGAATGCTGCAATTTTGAAGTAGTAACATTTAATCTTATTGTGTTTTAGTGTTGAAGAAAAAATTAAATAAAAAAACATTATTTCAGCATGAAAACTTGCATTTGTTGTGAATATCGTATTTAATTTTGTTTAAGTATATTACTGTTAAATATCAATAAAAGAACAATAGTAACCCAATCGCTTGATTTAAAAACATTTTGTTACTTTTAACTTCTATGTGTGTCAAAATATAAATGAATCCATTTCTGGGATAGTTTCAAAGTAAAAACATCCATATTAACGTATGCATTAGTAAATGATAAATTAAATTTATTATTTACTTTAATGTTCATTTATACTTTAAAATTTATTAAATTTAATTCGAATTTAATAAATTTTCTTGAATTAGATTGTTTAAATCCATTGTTTTAATTAAATTAATATATTATGTAGAAGCAATAGCGATCTATAGAAATGATTAAAAATAACTCAAATTGGTTATAATTTGACATTATTAATTTAACACAGTATACTATATTAAACTAAGAGAAAAGTACATCTACATTATTTTCAGAATTTATTTAGAATTCTTTACACGTATCTTAATATTTTTTCCTGCAAAATTACGATAATGCTGCGATAATTCGGATATCGATATCAGTTTGACGATCGGCGATACAGGTTATATGTATAAAATAATGTTATAGACAAGATATCAACGTGCAACATGAGGTTAAATACAACTATATCGTACACGTGCGAAAGAGGATAAAAGAAATAGGGGATGATCGATGGGCGAGGTGCGATCGCAGTGAACGTACCATGTGGGGTTAACGAAACGAGAATAACCCCCGGGCAATTACACCAGTTAACTCGAGCAAAAGCGTTAGCCCAATAAGCCCGTTGATTGTCTCGAGTTATCCCGGACTACTCCCGCAGGACGTCGGGGACGGGTTTATCAATTTTTATGACCTGGCCGTAGAGGCAGTAATATCTGGCAACCTGATACAGTTGTGTAACATGACCGTCAATGACCGGAACCCCGCCTCGCTTTGCGGAACTAGTATTCAGGAGCGAGTAATATAAAACAGTATACTTCCGATGAAACGTTTTCTAGGCCATAATAGGCGCTTATATATGCCTTGTCATTTACACTTTTCGCAATTACGTTTTATTGTTCGCGTGGTAGACGGCGTATGCTATTATTTTTCAGCGTACCAAGAAGTGTTTCGAATGCATTGTAGTGAACGTTACATTGTAGTGAATATTATATTCAGAGTGTTACACAGCAATATGGAGAATTTGAATACTTCTGAATTTCGAAAATCTCTTTCTCCCTTATCATATAAAATTATGTATGTGTACAATATACATGTGATTTTTTGATGAGGGAGAGATTTTTTTAAATTTATTATAAGGAAACCCTACAATAATGATCCTTATCTTTTCTTCCTTTTTGAATTAAGCGGCTCCTATATAAACGCATAAAATGGTAACAATCAAGCCTCCTCGCTCGGTAAAGCGGGACGCATTGTGTACCAGGCCGATCCAAGCGAGCGTTACTCTCGCGCACTATAAATTACGACGTCCGAGCACGTACAGAGGCGTTTCAGAAATTATTCAACTGTCTCCGCGGGATTGCCGGGCAAAAATACAAAGGCATGATTTATATTCGATCGTGCTTCTTATGCATTGAATGTTCGCTATGCCGGGCACGTGCGGTCGAAGAAATGGAAAGAGCGCGTAGAACGTGTCCGCGTCTTCTCATTTCTTGATCTCACTTCCTATTACGGCGATTTCCAATATTTGACCAAGCTTATGCCTAGCCATGAAGAAACGACTGTCCGTTGATAAACCGAATCACCAAGCAAATCCCTATGTCAAGTAAAATATTTAATTTAATGTCAGTTTGTAACATATTCATGACCTTTATTTTGATAATTCTATTGTAAAGTGAAATATTAATTATTTTGTTAACTGATCAGTGGTATACTAAAAAGAATCTAAATCAAGAATCGAAACGACTGTATTTTTATTTTGTTAATATACTTCTTACACGACTACCTAATGTCGGTTGTCATGGACTTTACTTTTAATTTATTATATGATTTATTTCTTGGCCTTATTCTTTTATATATTATTTTAAATGATGAAATTAAAAAACAGTTCGTGTATCATAGTTTAATGTCACGAAACAAAAATCAGAACGTATTTGTCGATACAAAATATTTGAGAATAGATGGAACAAAATAGGAGACAATTCGAAAGGCGAAAGATGTAGAATAGGATGAGATAGAAATGGAACATTCATCGCTTTTGCGGAGTGGCGTTATGGAGGTAGAAGTGGCTACGTAACTTATATTCTGATTTGTTGCACTTTATGCATCGTAATGTTCACTGCTCCATAAAATGTTCAGTGCGCGGAAAGACAACTACGGCATGGATTCTCGTCTGTATTGCGAGTTTCCGCGGAGAGGGTCTCATTATTTACTTAAGGTGCACGACTTGCCTTTTACTCGCTCTTCGCCGATCGTGTCTACGAAGAGAGAGCCGGGTAATGTCGGAGAATGCAGACAAATTACAAACGTAAAGTATTTATCAGATTTTATGGACACGAATTTATCTTCAGTAAAGACCGTAAAAGTGAAACTGGGCTGTGTTATGGGCTATTTAAAAAACGTCTTTGGTATTTGCTATTTTTTCCTGCTATATTTATTTACATATAGAAAACATATATAAAATACAAACGAAATTTATAAAAGAATGAATAAAAAAAAGAATGAGTAAAATTAATAAAAGTAAAAAAATTATTGTACCTGAAAGTCATCGTTTGCTTGTGGAAGCTTACAAAGAATATGCTCCATCGGTAAGCATGTGTGAAAAGTGGTAATTTAAACGATTCAGAAGTAATGATTTTGATTTGGTCAATAAAGAGCATGGAAAGCCTCTTATGAAGAAATCAAAAATTGACTTGATAACTGGATCGCTTCAAAACATCCAGACTTCTACCAACGTGGAATCCGTTTATTGCCTGAAAGATGGGCCAAGGTTGTGGTTTCCGATGGAGCATACTTTGAATAAAGTAAGAATGATTTTTATGTTATGTCTAATCAATGCGTTTTCTTTTATCAAAAAATCCGTAAAGTCATACTTGTACACCTATATAGTTTGTAATAAATTTGCATAAGAAGAAAAGGGATTAATTAAAAATTTAAGAAATAAAATTGTTAGTAACGATATAATTTATTCCACAAACATATTTGCTATTTACGAGACACGATAAAAATCTGTAAAATTGTTGAAATTCCCATGTGAACTGACCCATTTTTTTTTTCGAGAGCCTATCGATACTCGGATATTTCCACTGTTAAAATAGACATCACTACGTGTGCCGACTGTAACACCCCTCCGTGTTATGCGAGCAATTCGCACGATCCACATTGTCGTTTCGAATGTCAGCTCGTAAAATCAATTCGGCCTTTATCGACGGATTAGAGTATCTCCCATGATTCGAGAACGATAGTAACGCTCGGACGGACAAGCAATGCCACCATGTAAAAACCGTACAGATCGTGTACCCGTATAACAATTTACGGCCCAACGCCTCTTCTCTGGTTGCACGCTTCACCCAGCTCGATTTTTGATACGGAAATATTATAGTTGTGCTCATCGGGACGTTTATCGGTAAGAGAGGTCGACCTCCTGTTCACCTTTGAGGCTGACGACGGCTCAACAGTCGTGCTGGGAGTAACGAGCGACCTTTCTAACATTTCATTATGAGAAAAAGTAGACACGATATGAGCGATTGCGCAAAACATAAGCGATATTCGTGATTTATATCTATTATTTTTTCACTAGTTAGAAAAATTTGGATAAAAGATCTTTCTAATGATTACATTAATTGTCATAAAATTGTAGAATATTATGCAGAATAATAGGTAAATTTGTATCCTTAATTTTTACAATTTCAATTTTATAATCTGTTTTGCAAAATAAATACGAATAAATAGCGTTGGTCAATCTAGAACTTACCACGTAACTTTTGCTGGTGTTTTAATAATTCTAATGATCGAACCAGTAGAGTAGTTAGGCGAACCGCAGTTTTCGCGATACGCGGTCGGCTGGCGGTCGCGATTCACTTTCTATTATTTTCTCGATGGCGCAGCGGGAGATTAATGTAGGTTGAGCACCGGTGTGGAGAGCGTGCCTGCACTACTAAACCATAGTCGTAGGTAGCTCTCGGGCTAGTGGCAGTCGGGACCAGGAGCTATAGACTCGTCTAGTTGGTAGCTGTGGCGCGTCTCGCTCGTTATAACCACAGACTTGCTACCGGGGGTTGGTCGAGGGAGAGGGTGGATGGAAATACAGGGGTTGGAGAAGCCAACTGGAGAGATGTATATAAGTCCTACATGGGAGGAATAAACGTTGCATGCTGGTAGCGTCCACGCCCCACGTCCAGAGCCTGTAATATGTCGGTTAGGTCAAGTGGATTCTGTCGTGCGAACGAAACGGTGGCTATGCTCTGACTGTATAACCACAAGGTGTGACGAAGTTGAACTGATTTTAGAATGGTCAAAGGTGTGACTAATTATTTCCACGATTATACATGCCATAGGCGAGAACATGTTATATTGATATATTGATTTGTAGAAATAGATATATATTGTACTATATTGTACATAGATATTGATTTGTAGAAATGCAGTTAAGCCGTTACAATATTTTTCTATAATATTATTCACTTTATAAGAAGATAGTTGAAAATTAACATTTTTTTAAGTTTATACTCTCGACGCGAGAGATTTCTTGATGTTGAGGTCTTTATCGCGTTGCATATACGTGCATCGAATCTACGTGCCGAAACTGCCGACGTGATAGAAGATCGGTAGAAATCTTCCGTGCTATAAAGCACGGAAGCCTCGAGATATTCGTCGAACCAGCGCTCGTTACAGCCTGACGCCTCGTCGTTGGCTGCGGTGGTGACGACGGTGAGGTGGTGAGTGGATTTAAACGTTCACACTAGATTACGCAAATGGGACGATAATGCGGCGAATCATTTCCGCGCGGAACCGTCGAATAACTCGATCCACCTTCCACCCTTCGATAGGTTTTCCACCCTTTCCTATTGAATGCTCTGTCTCTCTCTTTCACTCTCTTTCTCTCTCTCTCTCTTTCTCTTTGCTTCAGCCTTTCGACAGGAATCCTCTCGATGTCGTACGGCGTTACTTACCGACTTGCATGGAAACGACTTGCCCGGGTCGCTTCAGAATTCTATGCAAATGGTAACGGCCCTGACGTTCCTAGACCGTCCGAGGCTATTTGGCCAGCATAACGCACGGCCGGGACAACTTTACGGTGTCTAACATCGGAAATGTGGCTGTCTTTATTTCGCGCCGACGCGAAATGTTTTTGACACGGGTGCGTTTTTGTGGCGATAAAAAATAATGACGGAATTCGGTTTGCGAACCAATATGATAAATTTACATTATATTAGATGAAACCACACATAATCCGATCTAACGAATTTTTTATTTCGGACGAAAGTTTATCGATGTATTCGTTTTAATAATTCTGGATACGTATAGAGAAGTACTTCTGAAACACGACATCCAGTATAACAAGCCTTTTTGGAATCCTCTGAACCGCATGATATGGAGTAGGGTTACGAAGTTCGAGCGCACGTGCTACTATCGTGTTCTGCACAGAAAGCAGTTACGACGGCGTAAGAGGTGGGTGTAACTAAAATTACGTATGCAGCTAGGTGTACTCGTCGAAACGACTTACCTGCAATTTAACGCGCCAGAATAGGAAATTCCGATTTCTATGAATTGTTTTTACAATCTTCTTTATGATCGCAAATTGGATAGATAAACGGAATGATTAACGTTACAAGAATATAACGATACTGTTATAACATAGAATTTGTTATAGTTATTACTTGCAATTAGTATTTATTCGCGATGAAGGCATTTCTATTAGTTTTTCATTTTATATTACTTGCACTCGAATGAGCTTATAGCTTTTTGAGAAATATGGAGGGACGACGAATGTGTCTTCGATCACGTAAAGACGTTACTTTGATCGAAGAAATGGCCGTCGACTTTACGGAGAAAGCCAACAAGGCATTTTTCGCGGGAGAGCACTATTTCATGCAGATGGAAGACTCTCCGGAGGATGATTTATTCGTTGCACGTAGGAAATACCGAGGGAAATGGAACTTATACAAGTCGAACGACGGAACGTACCGTGAATGTTCTTCGGCATATTTTTTACGATAGATTTGCCAGGGGATACAGTTGATTATATTCGGTGGTTTCTGTTCTGTCATGCAAATTGATAAATATTTTATATTTAATTTTTTATTATGGACCATTTTTATTTTGACGCGCGGTAAAATAGATTAAAATATGTTAAATTCCGAGTTTTTGTGATACTTTTTTGTTCATTAATAATATAATATATTTTTAGAGAAAACAAAAAACAAATTTTTCTGTGTTATCGAGGATCAAGTAGAATATTCCTCGTCTTCTATCCTCTTATATGATACATTGTCAGTTTCGGCTATGGTTATATAGAGCGATGAGATATACTCACGATGCATATAAGTTAGAGAGACTGCAAGGATGATAAATCCCACACGTGCCTTTAGGTTGGCTATGTTATCGCTGCCGAGTACGAGGCGAGATGAATCCGGGGACGGCGATGGTCTCGTGTGTCTTGTAATTCTGTACATTCGCGATCGCCCTTCTTCGTCACCATCCTCTCGACCCTTCTCTTTCACTCTGTCCCTTTTCAAGGGATCTCTTCGGTTGCGGATATACTGGCTGTCCTGATATTCGTCCCGCGATACTCAAACGCCTCGAGTACCGTCGCAGCATATAGTACAGCTCACGTACCGGTTTAATATAGGCATGATGGTAACTCCGGGACTGTTCCATTTCGTGTGCAATATTCACTGCATACATGCGTTTGACAAGCAACTGGAAGGTGCCAATGTATCTTCGAAGAGTGCGACCAAAGGGCCTCGCCGAGACGCTCGCTATTATTGCCGACCGTTTCGACGACCCGCCACATACGTTCTCCTTTCATGCGACAAGTATTTGACAGGTGTCAACGGTCCACCATGTAAGGAGAACCGAAAGTAAAATTGACACAGTTGAAACATGGAATTTCTTTATACAGAGTATGCCCGCAGTTACTGTTGAGCTCTGAATTCTTTAACAACACTGAAGACTACCGTGTTTCACAATTGACAATTTGTATAACGAGACACGCTTACACGCCGACGACAGATCTGCGGTTTTTGAAGCAATAGTTGAGGCAATGTCATGTACCGGGACTGTAAATCAGACACTGCCGACGTGACCCTCGCTTCGCGGCTCACGGGAACGGAACGCTGCATTGACAGCTATAAACATGTCACCATAGAACATCTCTGGTGCGGGCTCTGATGTATTGCGTATTATTTTGGTTATTGGCATCCGCGAAGGGACACTCGGCCCAAGTATGATTTCTCAAATGGACTCGCTCGCGAAATGTGACGATTTATGCATTGATGTTCGCAAGGAATTAATCAGTTGCATTATTATATTCGTTTTTAATCTCCCCTACAGCAGATCACAATATGTAACTTAGATGTAGGTGTAATATTACACGAGCGTCAGGAATGTTACATGTGGTATTTTGTATTAGAAATGTATTAATAATATATTACTACAATGTAATAAATATAAACATCTTTTTTTTACATATTTCTGTACGTATATACAAAATATTTACAAAATAGATACAATGGTGATAAAAATTGATGCTTTGAATAGTAAAACATGCATAAAGAGGATGTAGCGATATGTATGTGACATTCAATTTTGAATTGATCGTGAGCAATCTGCAGGGTTGTGTTCCGGGAGACATTATTAGAGCTATTTGTGTCATTTTATTTATATTGTTCATTAGATATAAAACAAGGATAGAATGACACTAAAAATGCTAATAGCATCTCCTTGATCTGTATCTGTAATATGTATTTTATACGTATTAGTCGTATAACATTTGTTAAAAGATTCATTTACTAAATCACACATTTGTTAAAAGATCACAGTTGTTGTATTTATGTTATGTATAATATTTTAGATTACATGTGTGTTAGATTACATTTTTAAGTAATTATTATGATTATATAACGTAACGAAGAAATATATCTTTGTGTATGTTCTTCTAAAGTCCCCTTAAAATTATGTGGCACTTACATATCGTCTCTACAACCATAAAATATATCATTGTTCTTTCTTCCTAAGGTATATTACAGTTACGTTTTGGTTTGCTGGGTCATCTGACATGAACCTCAGTGTTAATGAAAACAAATAAAACCAGAATGATAGCTTATTCTTGAATTCGATCAAGAAGTAGATTAATTGTTAATTGGATAAACATCTTTTCGGTCTCGAAAATTTGTCGGTGAGCGGTTTGCGTGAATCCGGCAGATTACTTTTGGGCGATAGCCGGATGGATATCTACATCCCGCGGCGATTATAACACCCACGGAATTAAGCAGTATGAAATATTCATGGGAAGCCTTTATGAGCGGGGACTATGCGCGAGCGTATATTATTTTATTACCTAGTGGACGTTGCATAATGTTCACACAGCACGTATACAGGCATGCGGGGTCGATTGTTACGATCCTCTATTGTTTTATATTATAATTTGTCACCGCGCTGTCCAGCCGTCCAAAGCATCGCCCATCCTACCAACCTAACCGGCTCGGCATTTTGCCAGATATAATTCGACTTTTCGGTAGAGATCCGCGTGTTACTCGTGGTTGTGTGCTACTATAACATTATATTCATTCGAAATCTAATCTCGCGATAACAAATCAACTAAATCGGAAACGTGGTATTAAACGGTCGAAAGATAGATGAATACAGACCGTTGAATTGCAATAAATTTAGATACGTTTGGAATATTGATCACCGTGCAAATGTAATTGCACTGTACGTTATTCAATATCATTTGTTATTAATGGATCAATTGCGGATGTGAATTATTGTAGCGTGCATACGAGGATTTGTCTCACTCGGAATTATGTTATTCCGAGTATATACATGTTATAAGTAACCAATTTTCAACTTCAATGAATTGTTGTTACTACAGAACGGTGCCGTGTTCCAGAAACAGAACCATGAACGCGCTTCTTTTTGCCTCGTGAATAACAAATGTTGCTATATATGTATTTCCGTTAGTAGCTAACGCGCCGGAAACTCCGATATTTCTGCGATATTTGGACACATAAATTACAATTTTGTAATAAGGTAAATAATTTTGTCGATTGTCGTGCGATCATTTGATATTTTTTTGCTTCGTGAATCGTAGAGTGTCGGTCAAGATGTGTGTGTGGCAATGTATAAAAGTTCTACTTAGAGAGCTGTTAATGCGGCGAGAGGTGATTGAACCAGAAACCTCTATACGGAGGGTGGGGGGGGGGG
>NW_017256287.1:2670357-2686388 GCF_001594055.1 Mycetomoellerius zeteki | reverse complement strand
GGGTGGAGAAAGGACGACGCGTGCAGGTCGTGTACTTTACGTGTGCGTACAAGGAAACGGAATTGTGTGTGAATGGGTCTAGTTAGGTACTATTTTATGAGCAATAACTGCCGCTATAAACATAGCAAACACAGCCAGGCAGGTCGTGCGCCTGGCTTGGTCTCAATCGGTACACACTCTCTTTGTATCTCTCGTTACCTTTCCCCAATTTTATTTTATCCCCCGTACACCAGCAAGAATGTCTAATCGCCACATTCGCCCGCCCGCCCGCCCGCTCGTCTCTCCATCACCGGCCGATCGGCCGGGAGATATTGAGACCGAAAGCTACACCTGGGGTAAGTTCGGAATGAACTCTCGACCCCTTTCGAACTGTCCCATCAGAGAGGATTAGATTTTACGGATCGTTAGTCAGAACGAGACTGTCTATAATTGCCGAGAATTTAGAAATAGAGCGTGGCTGATTTTCGAAACCATTAGTGCTTAACTGGCCGTCATTCAGTACGCTGTGTCCTTAAAGTTATGCGAATTTATTTTCTCTTTGTGAAGATTTTTCCGGGTACCCCGATTACGCGATTAAACAATGCTATTGTGTTATAACTGCTGGAAAAATATGAAATTCTATCACTTTTGTTGATCGATGTCACCAATATGATGTATTCACAAGGTTATAACCTTTGGGAAATATTACGCTAGAATTTGTATAAATATACGATACATTAGGGTTAAGGTATCTTTTTACAGTCTGAAAACGAGATCAATTCCATTCCGACTTAAGCCTTGTACGTGACGCGAAGATTTTCAGCGTTCTCCAAGATACAATAGTTTACTTCAGGAGTATTCTGACTGTGTGACCCGCCGTTCTCTTGCCAGTCGAGTTATCTCTATAGTATCTGCCGCATAAATCAGGAGCCGTGGATTACGAAACTAAGGCTGCGGAAGTAACGGGATTAACGTGCATCGCCGGTTAAGGGCGGACGCGGGCATGATGCGCTTCGTGGTGTGGCGCAAACTCCATAATTAGAAGGATGAAACGCGGCTACGCTACGTGTCTATGAGCTATCGCGTACCCGCTTGTTCGAATTATATGTATCAGCTCGAAATTTCCTACAAGCCATTATTCGCGAGATTATTTATATAATTCAAACATCACAAAGGAGTATGTAATACGTAATTTGTAAATGAGAAGCGATTTGGCACCAGATGTTTTGGAAACGAGTTTGTTTCCTTACATAAGAACTATACTTGTGCGATCCGGTTTTCGTTGTTGGTATCATGTCTCCAAAGTCGCGCAATACTCTGTTGGTTCTTGCCATTAGACCGAACTAGCGGTAATTCTCGTAAACATCAGTCCGCGTTTCTTATCCTGATTCTCTCGACTCTCTAAAGTAATTTTGGAATTAGCTGCCGAAACATAGATTGCGAGGAAGCTTGTCCTACTTTGGCCGGCGGAGTTTGCAAACATATAAACTTAGTTGTCAAGGTGTTACTTTAGTTCGCTCACTTTCGGCTGATGAGAAGTTTCCGTCGCGAGAACGATGCAATTTTCAGAAAAGAAACGACGATCGAGGTAGTATTTTCTTAGGGACTAATGTAATTAAAATTTACGACAAACAACGGTTGAGTCTCGACAGCAAGAATAAAAACTTAACGGCGATGTTTTGTCGATTATTTGTATTATGCTGTTGAAACAAACTAGATACTTATATTTATGTCACGGTTATATATCAACGATGGAAGTGTGTGAGAAGATATAGAACATAGCAGGCGTGGTCGATGGTTAACAGTTGGGTCACGTTGTTCTTGCAGTCGCAAATACTTTAATCTCGTGCTCATCCTAGCCGTTTCGCGAGCTTTCCGTCCGCACCGAGACTTCCTTTTCCTTCGTTCGCGTTGCGTGGTGAGAATGTCCTCGTCTGGTCGATGTCGGATAGACTCAAAGTAGAAACGAGTCTGTAAGCCTCGTTTCTTAGCCAGTCTGGAAATATCGCGACGCCTTCTCGATGCTCGAAAATCCTTCTCGCGTGAGCATCGAGATTTCGCGTGTATAGTTCGATCCCCGATGTATGATTAGAATTAGAGATTTACGTGAATTCATCGAAATTTAAGTACGTATTCATGAAAATTGATGCTGAGTTAGAGCTGTAGTAGCACGCTAGGCGGTAAATTGTAGTTTCGACGCTTATAGCAGAACCAAAATTTATGTTACGGGTTGAAATTGCATCAGTGTACTTTATTAGTGCGACGAAAGTAATATATTTGCATGGAAGGTGAAAGGTCTAATCGTATAATTATTAGGATCCGTGTCTCTTTTGGCTAGATAGTACATTCTCCGATTATTCCAACGAAAAGTAGATTGCAATGGTTTGGACGGTTACCAAGAAGCAGTACGAATGCGAGTTGTAGCGGCAGGGAAATAGATCTCAAATACGCGGCAACTGCACGAGCAACGTGTAAACCGGGATTCTGGTTTCAGCGGATTATTTACGATAGTTCGCCGTAACATTTTTCAGAAGTTTAATGTGGCGAAATATTCACGATTCAGCGCTCTCCCAAAAATTCGAATGGAAAGTTCATGTTTGTGTTTTCGAAGTTCTAATATAAAATCTTCTTCATATTGTTACGTAACAATACATTAGTGTTATATTGCGGAAATATTATCGATTACATGGAATATAATAATTGAATAAGTTGATCGTAATATAGATTTGTATTTATTTCAGTTATAAATATTTACCTATAATAGTTTACTCTAACATATAGATATGTTGTTTTTATTGCTTATAATTTTAGATGTTAACAGTTTTAGATTCATTGAAACAGGTAAACTCTGTGTCTTAGAAAGGCGAAGTAAATAACAGTTGCAATGAAGCTTCCGTATCTGTTGTGCTTGATCTTTTCTTTTTACTTCGTCTCTCCTGTCGTCTCTCCTTTACTCTCCTGCGCCACAAACCGACCACTTCTATTTCTCCGGTCCAGGTCCGGTACCGTTTTCCAAGACCTCTCCACTCGTGACGCTCGAGAGAATAATTTAGAGAGCACTTTGGTAGTGACGGCGGCGATGGCGACGACGACAACGATGACTCTACCCAACCAGCCACCCACTTATCCACACCGACCAAAGATGTCTTTCCACTCGCTTTTCCACTTTCTTCCTCTTGCCATGCCCGCTTTATGAATTGTCTGGTCCGAAGTTATGGCCCGCCCGGAAAACCGTAAACTGCCGGCAGCGCCGTCGCGAATCAACCGGAGGTGGACTGCTAGTGACATTCGCGGAACTCTTTCGCAGAGAAGCTCCGGCAGACTTCCGGAGTGTTGCCGTCTTTCTTCGTTCTTGGTGAGGATTACCTCGGCTTGGAATCGAATGATGGCCAAATGCTTTTTGATTTATAGACAATTCGCAATCTTCTCTTCTCGTTCAAAATAATCGTAGTTCCGATATTTGTTCGCGAGTTTCTTGCAATGTATGACAAATACGATTTATATACAATATCGTTGCAATATGTAACAAATGCAATTTATATACAGAATTGATTCGGATTATAGACGAAAGAAAAAAATATGATTATTGCTCGATATTAATTGCATGCAATGTACATCTATATGTAATGGCACACGAAATGCGTAAGCGTCGCGTATCGATCGTTGCGCAATTAAGCGTAACGGAAAGTGAAGCGAGATGACATCTGCACGTTGCAGGCTTTCTCTGATGGATGACAGTTCTTACTGCTTTGAGCGACGCGCCGATATTCGATGATATTTTGATAGCTAGATTGACGTTGACACAATGACAAGTTTGCTTCTGATTCGCGAGAGAGAACGCGGCTTACGCGGCGCAGAGTAGTATCGCAGAGACAAGAGCATGACTAAATCAATACTTTGATGGATGATGCCATCACTCGAGCTTGGCATCAATATACGAATGTTTGAAGGAACGCGCTGACAGCAAGAACATAAGTGTTGCGAGATAACATTCTTATATTGTCACGCGCTCTATAAATTTAATATATCTGTTGTTGTGCAAAGAGACAAAATCTTGTTTTATATTTTGTATTTACATCGAGATGTTTTACAAATTTTTAGCAAATTCTTTTTACAGATAAAAATTCTACTATTTGCTAAATATTCGTGAAATATATTGTCGTTTTTCCCGTCAACGATCACAGTTTCAAATTTACCCGTATCGAGCTTTTATTTGTTAATTAATCTTTGTTTTTGCGTGTGCAATGCCAAAGAGAGACGATCATATTTGTCCAGTCACTGGTGCGGAAACACGTGACATACGTCGGAGCAGTAAGTTACGTCGTTCGTCTCTCTATGACGACTCGTTTTACGAGTACGGGAAAGGAGTAGAAAGAGAGGAAATGGTAGTTCTCGTGACCACGAAATATAGTCGAGACCCTTTTGTCGGTACAAAGAGCGAGCCCGCGGCGAGGAGCCCAGCGGAGCGAGGGGCGCGTTAATACTAAAAGCAATAAGCAAGGAGTGGTCACAGTCGGGCGGGGTGCGGATACAGGGTTTTTCGAAGTTATTGTTGTGACCACCACTATTTCGCCTCGGCTAGAGTCTCTACCACCCTTTCTTGACTCGCCTTGCTAAATTAAATTTTGTCCCGTGCGCGGAAGACCGCGTAACAAAGACCCGGGAAAGTTTGTTTGTTGGTATCGAAAGAAAATTATACAGATCTGAGAGAGATTCTCTTGAGTATTTTGCATTGTGCATCTCTTGGTTAGAAAATTTTGTCTCGTCGTTCTTTTTTTTGGTATAAAGTGACAATGCGTTAGTTTCATGAAGTATTTTTGGTACCAAAATGTAATAAATGTCTTTAATTGAGTCAACACAGAAAGTCAGTGTGTAAAAATTATTATTCTTTTATATATTAGTAATATCAGTGAAATACGCAAACATTTCGATCCTAGGTTTAGATCCTCCTTAGTACTTATGTTGATAATATAATAATATTTAACTTTAATTTTATATATCGCTAATGTTCTTACAAAACTATCATTTTTGCGTCAATGTCCTTATTGTTTGAGCGAAAAACATTAGGCTATGATGTTGTCACAAGTATCATCTCATCTGTTAGTCCGTTTCAACAATGCATTAAATTGCCAAATTTACTAGACATTACAATATTTTATACAATATTTTTTGAATTGTTAAAATTTATGATGTCAATTTTCAAATTAATTAGACAGTTCGACTTACATGAATGTGATACGTGATATATGATTAGAGATATCAATTGTATTTTTGGTACGTAAATTATTTCATAAAACTGATGTATTGTCACTTTATATCGAAAAAGAATGGCGAGATGAAGTTTCCTAATCAAAAGATGTACAATGTAAAATACTCAAAAAGATCAGTCTTGCATAAGTATCATCGATCAAGTTCGCGTTCGTTAGAAGTTGGAGTAATTCCGAAGTAGAAGAACGTTTACCAATTCTTCTATCGTATGGATGATAAATCGCAGCATATTTATTTACGTTTGAAAAGATATCTTTTTAAGGGGATGTTGGAGTTGTCTTGTTTTAGGAACAAATGCGACTAGGTACACACATACGGTTTACAATACATGATTACGAGACAACATTCATTATATACTACGAATAATGTTGCACACACACATATATATATAATATATACACAAATTCTTAAAGTACTAAATTATCTTTGTTTAGCCTTTTAAACTTAACTCTAACGACTTATATATTTTTTTTAAATTTTATATCTGGCTCTGTCTTTATTCCGAATATAACTTACATAACCTTTCCACGAAAGTAAATGTTTTGATAAATTGACAGCATTGATCGCCGTATTGAGGTAAAAATGGGAAATCTATAATTTTTAAATTTTTTCCTGCTTTGAACATAAAATACAAAAACATTAGCATGAATGTATTTTAATCGTGGAAAAGGAATTTTAATTCTATGAAATTAATGCGAAGTAATTATACTGAGAAAAAAGTTGTTAATTTGACTAAATGCATTTAATTCGTAGCGATTATTTATATATTTTGATTAAATATACGTGAGTCATGTCAATAAAATCTTGTAATTTAAAACATGTTATTTGTTTGAATTGTAATTTGTTTGAATTAACAAATATTTGCTTGACAGCTTGTGACCGCTACATTTAGTTGTATCAACTAATATTGTTTGATTCAACAACTTTTTTCAGTGTGGAAATGATATTTTTGTTGGTAAAAATACGATTTCAGCATCACCTTAACAACATAAAAATGTTTTTGGTTTGTTTTCTGTTATTTTATTTTGAACCGGTTTGAACTGATTTTTCTCTTGAGTCCAATTTTCCTTTGCTTTCTCTTTTTTTATATCGTTGTATACCGGTATATTGCACCACGGTGATTCAGCAAACACGACGGGTTACGGAGTCTCTGTCATAAAGTGCAGAGCGGCGAACTCGCGCACGACGTGCTCAGAAAAAACGATCTCATCAGGATGTTTCGATTCGGGAGAATTGTATTTGGCGACGCCGTGCCCGGGATTAAGCGTCGCCCGAAAGAACTGGGTCATCGATCCCCAATGTAATTTTAAATTAACGCACATAGTCAGTACACCGCTGCGCGTTTTATTTTTATCCTCATAATTCAAAAAAATCTGCCGAAGAAATAATTTTAGTATAGCGCATCCTCACCTTGCATCTCGTTCTACCTCGTTATTTTTCCGAAATTCTTTATTCGCGACAATCTATCAACTTAATCGGCTCCCGGCTGATTCGCACAGTACACAATGAATCGTAGCATCACGGCATCGTCACTCTGCGTAATCCTCGCGCCGGCAATTTATATTAATTAGCCCGTTCGCGCGCGGGACCATTCGCGCTCAACATAAATTACCGCCGCTAATGATGAATGTCAGGTATAAACGTAATATTATGCAACTGTGCGGCTGTGTACGAGTGCCGCGTTCGGGGTTGCCTTCACCCTCACGCTGCCAAGTAGATCCGGGTCGTTAGAAGCGTGCACCAGCCAAACGTGACAGTGCGTACATATACGCACATATACTCGTCGCAAAATCAACGTCACGTTCCTATACAATGATTACAATCCGTCGACACGCGTGGCGGTAATATAGCTACGATTCGACATTACCTTCAACCATGGTGATCACGAATCATTGATCAAAAATCAGCGAACCGTGCAATGATTACCGTTTTAATAAGTGCTTCTATTTTGGCTCATCTACGTCGTTCGTCCGTTACATGATGTACTGCTATGAGATTTTGAAGCGTAAGCAAATGTAAATGTAATGGAGATTTGACGTTATGAATGACATAAATGAGTTAATTAGCTTTTTGGTAGGTAACAGTTTTTTAACTATTATTATGGCTTCATAAAAATTAAATATTATCTAAAATTCTATACTTAAAAATTTTAGTTTCGTCATCAAATTTAGAATTTCCAATTACATTATATTTAATAATTTAATCTAAATTTGCTTCATAGAACAATTAATACAATCACGATGTTCTGACTTGGCGAAGATAAGGAAACTATACGAGAAACTTGTGTAAGGTAGACTATCGTAGATGTTTTGACATGTTTAGTTTTATTCAGCGTGCTTTGGTGGTGACTAGCGGACAAAAGCATCAACGTCTTCGTGCACATTTAAAAGTCGAATAACAAGTCCGAGCATGATCGATATAATGAGTTAGTTGATTCATTTAGCACTTGCCGCTTTTATTTAGCCAGCCGAAGAATCTTGCAACCTCTGTATTTTCACAGTCTACTCAGAAATCCACCAGACTTCTCTCCTATCTCCTCCTCTTCCTCCGTAGGCGTCCGGGTTCGTACACGACCCGCATACCAGTTCTTGTCTTTGCAAGGTGCCTTTACTCGATCCCGTCCCCTTGGTGCACCGACCAAAGGAATCCCCGGGTCTCCTCCTCAAAAGTAAAAACGCTGGGTGGGAAAGGTTGGTTGCAATCAAGCACGGGCGCGGACTTTGAGGGTGCTCCGTCCCGTTTTCTCACGGTCTGCATTATCTTCCCAGACTCCCGTCGCGACTCAAACTCTATCCTACACCTTACCCTCTCTTCCTCCAGTTGAAGAAATCAGGGGATGAGGTAACAACGAAGGCGGAAGGGATGTCTCTTCTTTCTCTTTCTCTTTTTCTTTCTCTATCTTTACTCGCGTCTTCCCTTCGTCCCTTCTCATTCCTTCGGTCTTAGCGAAATCGCCATCGATCGTCGTTGAAAAAGGAGTTAAGCTTATTCGGTGGACGCTGCAGGATTCGCCTTTGCGATCGTTCCTAGTTACATTAGATTTGACGAGGATGTGATCTAAAAGCTCGTTCGAGTGAATAGTCAAACTACTAAAATTCGATTCGACATTTGTTCGAATGGATTACTTTATCGAAGAATGAATAGTATGGAACAAGTTTCGTGAATTATTGTTGAAATACCGAATTATGTAATATATTTGAAAATATTTGAATCCTATAAATTGAAATGTTGTAATACAAATATACATGGAATGTAATAATAGTGCATAGCCTGTGTGTAGATCTAACATTAAGTAGCCACACAATTTAATTCAATCCGGTACGTTTGTTACAAGAAGTGATGGTACTTGGAATACTATTAGTTCTCTTTAACAATGGAGACAGCAGCTGCTTCGCCACGTTGTATTCGTCAGTCACGTTGAATGACTGCTCCTCCGATTTCGAGTGACAACGGCACTTGAAATCTAAGTTTGCTTTACGTCTTGCTGATGTCTTAAAGCTCTCATTAGTTAGCTCGTCGTCTTCGACGAGCCCAATGACGGGTCTGGGGAAGAATTAGCGATGTCAATATTTGCGGTGCAATCAACTCGCTTCGACTTCCCGTCCTCGTCGTCGATTTGTCCCTCCCCCCTCTCCACTTTCTCTCTGTCCTAGCTTCGACACCGACGCTGATTGTCATCCACACTTCCAGGCTGCTCGCCTGCGTTGTTGCTGTTGTCTTTTCTCATTTCGCTGGCTCGTTTACCTGATCTGTACATAGCGTCACCGATAGCAACGAACGCCTACGCCAGGTATCCATTTTAGCCAAAGCAAATTTGAGGAACATGCTCTTTTCACGGAACAAATATACGTAAATGTTTATTTGGCCTTCCGATTGATCTTTATCGTTCTCAATTTATTAAGTAGCGAGTAGCATTATCTCACGCCGCATAGATAGTTTTTTTTTTATTTTCAACCACGTTATCTAGCAAACTACAATGATATGTGACAAAGAATCCGCGCACAGACCATTTGTACTTCTTACGTTTGACAAGTCTCTGGCAATTTGTCGGCCTTAAGAATGATCGAGCGTCTCGAAACGGATCGTGATGTCTGAGATGGCCGGCGGCGGTGAATCGCGACGATGAAACGATTGCGGTGTGGACGAAGAAGAGAAATGTTGAAATTAAAGTTTTCGCAAGTTATTTGAACGCTATCTGTGGCGCGTGTGGTATGAATCGAATGTCATTTGTTGGACTTAAACGAGTGGGCGGCGGCGAGATATAAAGAAGGTGGATTGCTCGGAAGAGAGCGGAAAAGAGGGGTTATAATGCAAACCCTTTCTCAGGAACAGCGAGGACATCGAATGGGAGAAGGACCACATCGATGGAAAAGAGCACGTCAGCGTCGCAAATTGAAAGTCCGCATCCAGGGATCTACTATTTTCTCGTCCCTCTCGTACAAATCTTTGTTCGCAGCTGAGTCGTTGTAATCCTTAGAAATCAAAGGTGCCGTCGATAGTCACCATAGCCATCGTAGTTATCGAAAGTAGGTAACAACCACTGACGAACTGATTATTAGAACGTCATTGTAAAGTTCATAAATTTTTCTATAAACTGCAACATTTTTATTATAGCTTGTAAAATTGTTCGTTTAATCGCGCATTTATGCAATAATTAACGTTATTACATCGCGCTATCTCTCTTGATTACTTTTTCTCGACGAGAATAATAGCCAAGAATAATGGACGAGATTCTACGACGAAGTAAATAAGACAAGGTTCCGCGATTGTCACACGATCTTTGTTCCCAACTAGTCCTATTCGCCTCGATGGCATTTTCCCTTGACCTCTCGCTTTCCTTTTCGCTTTGCTTCCGTTTTGCAGCCCTCCCTTCTCTTTTCCACCTTTCCCGCTACTTCTCCCTCTTCCTCTTTATCTCTCTTTCTCGCCTTCACCCTTACCTAGTAGCGTGACACATGGCCAGCATTTATAGCGCGAGATAGCGCCGGCGGTTCTCGACAGCGCCGGCAGATTTATCCTCCACGGTTATTGGAGTTATACAAAGGATTTTTCCAACTGATCCCATAAAGTATCTGTGCCTGATGCCCTATTATTTACGCAGCCGGCAATGGCTGATGTCGCGGAAGCGCGCTCTAGCTTTTCGCTCTTCCTAGTTTTTGCGAGCGTCGTCATGAGCTTGTCGCAGATGCTATTTTACGCTTCGTCGTTTTCGATTTATCGTAAAAACGATATTCGCCCATATCGCCTTTTCATCGAGTGAATTATTGTTGTCGATGGGCATCGACGGCATAAAGTATGTAAAATTCTTTTTTCCAAAGAGACAATCTAGTAGATTTATAATTTGAATGAGGAAATATTTAACCTTATTTGTTATATTTGAAACGACAGAATTGTCACTAACAGCGAAAAGAATTTTTTTTCAAGCGCTTGTTAAAAGCTTTTGTGGCAGCCCTTCTAAAGTCCATCATTCTTATCACGCGTGTTTTCAAACGCAAATACTTGCATTGTCTGTGAGCTGCACGCGTTACATCGGCCCATCGTTGTAGTATTTATCCCTATGCTCGCTCGTTCGTTCATTCGTTCGTTCGTTCATCCATTTGTTTGCTAGCGACGAGTTCGTACTGCGTTGTTCGGCATTAATGGATGGCCCCTGTTTCCGTACGTTTTATCGCCAACTGAAGCTCATAGGTATCGTTCGAATCGTAACCGCCGAAGCCAAAACTGGCCGAAGCATTGATCCAGTTCTGTAGAGAATCCAGGTGAATAGTGCGGTTCCACTCGTTATCTACGGTGATCCTGTCTTTGAATTCTTTTCGGTTAAAAACGACTTACAAATCCTGAAAAGATTAACGATACTGGTGGAACAGAGGGAAACGATAGATTATCGGAATGCGCATAGTATTCGACATACATGCGTTATGTGCTTGACATATAACATACGTTGGAAATAAATGTGCAATATTAAAGTATCATATTAGATCGCGACGTGAACAACACAACCGTTAAAAAGACTAAACGGTCAAGTTGGATCTCTAGTGCTGAAACAATTCCACAGCACATGTAAATTTATTATTACAAATCCAATTCTGCAAATTGCGCCAAATTTATTTTTAGTCTTAAAATTAGCAATCCTAATAGAATAGTAATATTACAAATTAAATTGACAATTTAATATTATTAATATTCATAGGCATTTTTATAATAATCTTTGAACACTTAAAATCCGCGTAACTAATTTTATTGCGAAAAATAGATATTACCTCGGAAAAAGATACATAGGTATATTAAATAATTAAACTATTTTGAAAAATAAAGTATTTTAAATGAATAAATAAAAATTAATAATTTTTCAATTTAATAATGCAAAAAAAAAGTAAAAACGATTTTCTTTAATTTGCTCGTTAATACTTACAGTCTCGTTAAAGTGATTAATTAAATTCTGCATTGTGTTACAAGAATATCTTGAGGTATTTTATTTTTATCGGAATTTTTTTTAGCATGTTTTATTTTCATGTACCTATTCTAATTATTGGAAAATGGAATATACGTGACAGAGAAGAATATTTTCTTGGTTGCAGGACTCCGAAGGTGACACACCTCTTCACGACGCGATCTCTAAGAAACGGGATGACATGTTGGCTCTGTTGTTGGACCACGCCGCAGACATCACCCTCACCAACAACAATGGCTTCAACGCTCTTCACCATGCTGCTCTTCGTGGCAACCCAAGGTGAGTGCTTCGCATTTTCAAATGTGACGCTTTTGTCCGCGACGTTGAATGCGCCGTTCTAGAATTTAACCGTCAGGTAGCGAGATTCGCGATGAAGAGAAACACCAATAAACAGCTTGCGCCGGATAACAATTACGCGCGTCTCGTTTCGTAGACTTAATGGATCACCATGTATTTTGAGAATTTGAATGGTTGCGAGAAATATCTCGTTAATCTCATGCACGTAATTTTGATTATTATTATGTTTGTGCGTTAATGAATATTTTATTTATACGCGCACGATTGTGACTGGAAATTTTAATTAATATGATAGAGAGATACTTTTTATCTGAAATCTTTTTATCCGAAATACGAGCGTTTAAGCTAAACGTTGGTCGCGAACAATGGGTTTTTCTGGATACGAGGCTTTTTTCATAAGAACTTACGAGTGAGATTTTCCAACGGCATGTCCGATCGGTCCGTTCTTTTTTCCGCCTTCTTTGTTCTCTTGTTCGACGAATCATAAAAGAACGTCGAACCACAGATGTTCCCAAAGCTGTCGTCGCCGACGATGTTCCTGTCATCGTCTCGACGAAGTCTAATCGATCTGGTCATTCTCGAGAGGTAGCGAGTCAATTTTACCTCGATTCTCGCCTCCCGTCCTCCTGTTCAATTTAGCCACGCGGACTCTCGGAGCTTTTCGAGATTTGCCCACTTCTAGTTATTACTTCTCGACGCAAAGATGGAGTAACGAGAATGAGACGAACGGATATTCCAATATGAACGATATCTAGTTTGAAACTACATTATTCGATTGAAATAACATTATTTCGTAACGACGATTTTATTTGCTTATCTATCCAAAATACGTCATCATTTAAAAAGGAGAAAAAGAATAGTAAAAATTAGAATTTCTTACAATTTGAAAGAAAAATCAAAACAATACATTTATGCCTTTTTAAGCCAAACATAGGATATTGGTGTGGAAAATAATTTATTCAGTTACTTAATATCTTGGCCATACGTTTCGATTCAAGCTTCGGATTCTTTTCAATGTCAATACAATGGTATATGGTGTCAATCAAATGTATCGTTCCAACGAAATCATACTTCCGGTATTGTCTTACTCCTGTTTATTTTTTGTATTTTTTTTCTTTGTCTCGTTTTGCCTATCTTTTTTTATGTCTTTTTCTGTTCGCATGAGAGATTTGTTTCAATATTTCGCATCTGCTTCTGAATCCAGAAAATCGCGATACTATCTGGATGTATTCTGTAGTCTTATAGTCACGATTATGAGTATTATGACTATTATGAGAGATTTACTTTCAACCCTTCGGATCGTGTGAATGTCAGTGATTCGTAGTGGCTTTCGCTTTACGACGTTATCGCTGAAATAACATGAAAATTTTCATTATGCAACCAGAAAGAGACGATATCTGGATTCGCAAATTATTTGTCTAGACTTCCTTAATTCTTAAGTACGTTAGCAGTACCGTGAAATGAAATTAGAACAAATTTAATTCTTTCACAATATAAAGAAAGATTTCGAAATCCGATGTCCAGAAAATTAATCAGTGAACAAAAGTCTCATGAATATTCAAGATTCTAATATACATATGTTAGAGCAACAAATTGGTTATTATCTCTATATGAAACAAAACTGCAATTTTTATTACAACGTATAGTTGCGTTAGTATAGTGTCTCATTTTACTATATTTTTATTTACGTAAAAAATCTCTTTTTACAACTTTTTTGCGCGATAAATTCTTTCAATCGTATTGTCATATTCTAATTGGAAAGGCGGAAGAATAAAATATCGTGGAACAAATTTCGCTGATAAATCACCTTGTATTTCACGCTTCTGTTGTCACATCAGTGTACATAAGACAGCGTGTATTGGTACGCGAACATTTATCTTTGTTCCGTTGCTATCAGTTGGAAAAACAGCAAGAAGGGTGACTAAATAAGGTCATGTAAAAAATTTTCGATTATATAAAGAAGAGATAGATGAAGAATTAGATCGATGGTTTCTGATATTGCTTTGATCGAATGTCTCGGTTCAATTTACCATCATAATCCGAGACTTACATTATGAGGAATTAGCGAAAACTCGATATTGCTGTCTCTATTCCCATTGCCCAGAGCGAACGATAAGGTTAATCGTCCGAAGAGTATTGACGTCAAGAAACGTCAACTTTGTCGCCAGTCTCTCCATAGCTGGGGTAATTATAGCGACTATCTTACGTAGGAAAGACGCTCGAGGGTGACTCGAAACTAATTCAGACTAGGATAGTTTGCGGTAAATGAGTACTCGAAACCGATGAGGTTTACTTTGCCTGTCATTATATAGATCGAAGAGCGAACGTTTCACAGTGCGGTGCCTTCAAGTAGGCACCGCAATCACAGAAACGTATTAGCGTCGGGATAGGCGGAATGTACTCGGAGCCGTACAATCAAGGATCGTTTGCTCTTCACGAAGAAATAGCGATCTCTGTTTCAGCAAAGCGAGATAAACGTTATAGTATTCGCGCGTGTTCGATACAAGGGCTATACGGGTCAGTCGTTGTAAGGCGTTTCATACGTGATTGCTCGGCTCGAATGTGAGTTTAAAGCGTCAGCAAGTATGTGTCCGTGTTCGTTACACCGGTTGCATTCCCAAAGTACACTTAGATAAAGACGAATGTCAGGTATATTCACTGCGACCAATTCTGTTTTCCTTCTTCCTGTCCCAGTATTCTTCCGTAGTCTTGCTCCCGGTCATGGACGGGTCGCGGCCTTTCTTACGGTTCTCTCTTTCTCTCTCTCTTTCTCCCTCTCTCTCTCTTTCTCCCTCTCCCTCTCTTTCTCCCTCTCCCTCTCTTTGCCGCCCTTTCCTGACTCCTGCTCGTGCCCCGTTGGCCTTTTCTCGCGTTTGCACTCGCCTTCTAAAGGAGCCGCCGGTTTCTCTCAAGATCCGTGCCATAGCGCTCTGAAGCCGAACGAACGGACGTCCGGAGACGTAATTTCCTGCTCTCCTCTGGTGCGGCCTCCCCCCATTACCCTTCCCTCTCTTGCCACGTCTGCTGCTTTGTAAGGTACATTCTCCGAGGGTTGTCGACGAAACTTCTCTCGTTTTCCATGCTTCTGCCCACGGTTTCTATACATTTTCAAATTAGGATCGATCAACCAAACGTGATTGTGAATATTCACAAAGATACATTTACAAAGCCTTAAATTTGCAATTATTACGAATTAATCATGTGTTAATCATTTGGTAACAGAAAGTGGTGATGTGTTATTTTCACGACGACGATATGATCCATGGAACATTTTATTTAAGGAAATCCTTGCATTCTTAAATTATTTCCATAGAGGAAGAAATTCGATGAAAATTTCTGTTAATAATTATTCAAAATACATGCTCCGTGTAACTTCATTATTATTATTATACTAAATTGTCAATTATATTGTATTTATGTTTATTACTAAATCCATTGTCATTGCTAAACCTTTTCAAAGGATTATTGCCACAACATAATAAATTTCCACTCTGTGGAAGCGTAGCATAGCATAGCAACGTGAAGTTACTGTATAATAAATAGTGCATCAGCGTTACATTATCGACGATGAGTATTCTATGAGCCATAATATTTTTATGGCTATCAAAACGGTGAACCCGATTGCAATCAATAATGCTTTACCATTGTAAAAGTAGAGTACTGTCAAAGTGTCGGTCAATACGCGGGCGTTACAGTGGAAGAGCACTAAAATTGATCGGTTATGCTGTCCCTTTGTTATTGCCATATCGCAATAACCTGTTGTTCAACCGTGATGGTCTAATCATTATGCTCACGGATAGAGATACAAACATGCATCATATACTAAATTCTAGCACATGAATCGCCCCCTTTGGTATTCAAATATTATGATATCATCTGCATGTCGATCTCTGTTTAACGTAAATCACAAAATTGATATTTAAATTGTCATTCTCTGTGATTATTGTAAAGAAATAGCCTCGCCTAGGTAAGCGTTTTGAAAATATACATATATATGTGTGTGTGTGTGTGTGTGTGTGTGTGTGTGTGTGTGTGT
>NW_017256287.1:2641523-2670239 GCF_001594055.1 Mycetomoellerius zeteki | reverse complement strand
GTGTGTGTGTGTGTGTGTGTGTGTGTGTGTGTGCACGTAATACGATGCACTCTACTAGAAATTTTCAATTCTGATAATGCAATTTCTCATTGACTTAGTGCATATATTTTTCTAATTACAACTTCGTTAATTACAGTTTTTTTTAATGCAATCGTTACATTTCGCGATATCGTATTCTGTACTCGTATTTTTCACCACCGATGTATGAGATCGTGATAGCCTATGACAAAGTTATCACGCTAATTTGGGCTGGCTCTGATGTCTCGCACGGCTTGATTATGTTAGTCACACACGCGGCACTCGGTGCCGTTGATCCAGCAATGTACACACATCGCGTGCCCGTGAGCTGCTTTGATCATCCCTCGTGGAGCCGTATTCTGATTGTAACGCGCCGAGTCAGAACAGCGCAAGATCCCCGCTCCGGTAGTCAATTCCGCTTGTTTTGTACTATTTCGTCAGGACGGTGGTCACGTATGTTCTGTCGAAGAGCTTTGTCGGGACGAGAGTCTGGCGGTGGCTCGTGATTAAAATTTTGTTACCACGTAGCCTTGCGACTGATTTCGTGCGGCTTTGTACATTAACGTGTCGTCTATCCAGGTAGTTCAGATAGTTTTCATTGAGGTAAGTTTCTCTTGAAACATCAGAACGGACAGCAGTTATTTATTCCGTCTGCTGTTATTCGAATCGCGTCCTGGATTAAAGACGAGAACTGATCTCTAATACGCAAATACTCTTAATTGTCCTTAGCATTTCTTTCAATCTGGTGTGCTGTGGCGTGCCTCGCTTAAACTGTCGTCATTTCTTTTCTCCCGGAGGAGTAAAACACGGAAGAAAATTCATTCCATGGTACGCGCGGACTTTTGAGTTCTGACAGGACTTTCGTACTGTGTTTCGATTGGTATTCCTAGGCACGCTCGCGTACGCAGAAATACTGGTAGTAGAAAGTAGTATTAGTAGTAGAAGAAAAAGAAAACGGAGAAGTAGAGAGGAACTCGCGCGAGAATTCGGCCGTGCATTTCGTTCCGCGCGCTAAGACGTTCCGATCGACAACCGTAAACTTCGGAATAGTTGTCGGAATAATTAGCTTCGGTTCTCTCACTATTGGATGCTCGTCGTAGCTAAGACGGTTTTACCATAGGAGGCATGGTGCAAAAGGATAGAAAGGGGTTGCTCGGAATGGTGCTAACGATAAAGGCGAGGGATAATCATTTAAATAGCTCGTCGAGCGCAAGCCATTTAATTTGCTCTGTCGAGGATCTAATTACTTCCAATAGTTTGTTAATTTCATTCGCCTACTTTGCCGCCATTAAATAATTATTACAGCACAATGGCGAGGGGAGGAAACGAAGCTCGTCGCAGATAATACGGAACGCTATAAGAGAAAGCAAGTTCAAGCAATTCCGAAAACGACGACAACCTCCATTTCCGTATACGACCCCCGTGCGTCGCGTTAAGAACCGAGTCCGTTCAGTGCAGCTCAATTCAGTTTAAGTTTAGACGAAAAACTCTCTAGGTACATGCAGTATTATGTGAACTGATCTGAACCGATCAAGTGCAGCTTGTTTGCTGTTTAAATCGTAGCTATTCGGCAAATATAAGAAGAAAATGAAAAAGAAGCGAAGTTTTATTAAGCACACTTGGAACTCTTTATATTTTATAAGCATTGAAAGAAAAGTTTTTAGTATTTGCCACTATAATTATATGTTACCATAGTTTTTGTTATAATGTTAGTAATAATAAATATGTATATGATTCTATTAGCAAATATGTTGACAATGTTGACGTAAAAAAATAACTAAATTATAATTTTAACAAGTCAGTGCGCTCTCACTCTGCTGAAATGAACGGCAAGATTCACGAAATATTAGTATATTAGAAATGGATCATGATACGGCGATAACCCGTAAACCCTTTGTGGCAACCTTTGAATTTAACAAGTTAAATTGTAGTAATTGCCATTATTTTATGGTAACAGTAATTATAATTTATAATCATTTTCGGTACTACAACTTATTCATATATTTGTTGATGAAACTATACATCCAGCTGTTATTACTGTAACGTTATAATAATAATAACTAATTCAATTATGGAAACATAAAATTACACAAATATCAAAAACTTTTCTCTTAATGAGCAGAATTTCAGGTATTCGATTTTCCGTCACAGAAATATGACAGAAATGCTCAGTTAATTTCATAAACGTTTGTAAATGAGCGTAAATATCTTTCGCAAACGAGTTCGACGAGTTAGTTTGGTCATTTCACATATGTTAATCGAAACGCTGGTGCTGAGAGAGAGAGAGAGAGAGAGAGGGGGGGGGAGAGAAAGAGAAAGACAGAGAATAACCAGTACTTGTACAATATATTCTCGACGCAGGATGTGGTCGCGTTCATGTACATCACATTGGCGAATACGCGAAAACGTCTAAGCTCGCAGGCAGAGCTTTCGCGCGCGCACCGTTCTCCAAGGCTTAAACTACAATGGTACGCTAACTACAGTCGTAGTCGTGGCATATAATAATGCGATGGCACCACAGAGACGAGCACGACCGATAATGTGTGCCGCAAGCACGAGCTCGTATACATCTACGTGCGCGCGCGCGGACGATTATATATGTGCGCAAGCGAGAGACGGGATGCACCAACCGCGTTATATCTATATCGAGTTATAATAGTTCTCGTGTTAAATCGCATGAGAGCCAAATCGCTTGGAACTAACCCCAGAGTATTCCCGCACCTCCGCGATCTCTCTCGTTGTCTGTACCTCACCTCGCCTCCTTCCTCTTCCGGTCCCACGCGACCTTTCTCGTCGGCCTTAGGAAATAATGCCGCCGTTTTCCACTAAAAATTATGCATTCAACCGTTGTTGGAACCTTTCTTTCTCGCGCTGCTTCCGATAGCTCTTCCCGTTCTCCGGTCATTAATTAGGAACCGTAAGAAGCCACGACTTCTCCAGATTCGATCGAGTTACAACGTTATATTCTCGAAGATATATTGTCGGTGAAACCATAAAAAGCGTCAAGCTCTTTCGCGAAAACTTTTTATCGTCCCCTAAAGCCGTCTGTTCCCATAGAGGTGTAAAATATTGTCGCAGTAGGAGTTCCCGTTAGTATAACAGTAATTTTTCTAATGATGGAAAGCGTCCTCGTATTTTTTTTGTCTATTCTCGCGCATGCCTTAGAAATATCGGGCTTAGTTAGAAAAATTTCAGTGCTACGAGTCTCAATTTATTGCGCCTCACTAATTCGCAACAATAAAACGGCTATTTTTACTCTCACCGCACTGTAGTTAGACGGAACATCGAATTTCCAGGACCGTATTTCTTGTGAGAAAATTTATTTGCGCTCTTTAGTGGGATGGCTAGTTCGTTGGATACGTGCGTTGAGAATTACTTCCCCAGCAATGTTCATTATTAATTCTTATGGTTCTATACTATTATGTGATAGCGATTTGAGCTATTGTATTTACATATAAGTAAGAGGAGAGAGAGATTCATAGCATTTTTCTTCTTAAAAGTTTGAATTTACTATTTTTTTTTTGGAGATAAATGTCTCTTAAATTTCTCTCTTTTACGAGTAAATTAATTAAATGTCATGATTTTTATCCGTCCAATGCTGTAGCTTCCTTTTATTATATTTACGGACTAAATATTTTTATTATTACTCTCTAAGATGATATTTTTTAATTAACATTCTTTTTGATAATTTTTATGATACTCGTTTCTTGTGAACATTTTTGTACTGAAGCAATAACCAAGAGTCTTATTAACCGTTGTAAAATAGCATGGTATTTTATCGCATTTACAGCTGCAGCTTTCTAATATCCTTTCAACGAATACACGCGAAGACTCTTGGCTGAATAATGAGACGTGATGTTCCTTGAAAGGATTCACAGGGTTAGAAAACATTCCACGAAATGTACGACACGGCTTTCGTGCGAGGATTTGGCTTCGGATTAAACGACCTCCCTGAATTCGCGGCGTTTCCTCGTAAATTGCATCGAAGAATCCGATATTAACGGTAGCTAGAGTCGCGCACCCGTGGTATGAAGCCTGTATCCTGAGATCGTGGATACGCGAGGTCGGCGATTGCTTGTTCTTCCGAAGTAGGTGAGGGCGGGGTATATACCGGGGATATGTATTAATGCCTCAGACGTCGATCCAGCTGACAAAGCACGATCAGTGCAGTCTGGCGAGTTCGAGGTATTTCAACAAGAGGATCATGATGGTTTTGAGCGCGGATGCGGGTACTTGCGGTGAGATCGCTTCAGCTCATGTCGTAGCTCGTAATCCAAATTTGAAAAATTCAGACTGCTTTGCGATAAGAAGGACATCATGGAAGATACGAATAAATAAAATGATCATTATGATTAAACGAACGCTAATTGATATGTGCGATTCTGTTTTATTAACAGAACAATTGTACAAACATGTCCAAAATTATTAGGTACCCTTACAAATTTCTTAATATAGATCGAAATAAATACAACAAAGTTTATTTTAACAATTTTATTTATTAATAAAACCAAAAAGAATTGCAGAAGTTATAACATAAAAAAAGTATAATAAAATATTAAAAATATTAATAACAATTTTATTTATTAATACAACTGTTAGCAATATTTAATACTTGATTATATTTTTCTTTTGTTTTATAACTTCTGCAATTCTTCTTGAATACTTTCTATTAATTTTTTGCAAGTGGATTTCATTACTTATCGCCATTCTTTCATAATTGCAATTTGTAAGTTTCGTTTTGAAGCATTTTTTTTTTCTTTAAGTGAACCTATAAATGTTTAATTGTATGGAATTGAAATCAGGACTCTATGAATCGATAATTTATAACGTTATAATCCTATTTTTTTATTTAAAAATCATATCATATACTAATATGACATTTTTAATACAATTATGCAACAAAAATTTTGAAAAAGTACACCTACACGCATGGATCTCAATTAATTCCAAAAAATCATTAAAAAAAAATTATTTGTTATTTTTAAAAAGTTGCTAATTATTATAATAGTGTGCTTAGTAATTTTGGACGTAGCTATATATGTATATTGTTTATATCAGCCTAATTTCATCCATTGCTGGATATCGGTATCTTCAACTTTTTCCATTCTGATATATGGGATCTACATCTATTTTAACGCCGAATCCAAACGGCGATAGCAAAGATACTCTCGGAGGTTTGCTATTGCTTTCTGAGGGGTGGCGATCAAATAAAATTTGATGTTCTGGGTGAATTTGAACGCTGGATCTTTGGCACAGAGGGCAGTCACGCTACACTCTGCACCACGATTGCCTATTATTTATATAGGATGTTATCAAAAAAGGAGACTTTAATATAGAATAATAAAAAATAAATAAATAAATTCTAATAGATATAGGTCCGGAAACGAACGGTTGTCAAAATCTGTTTGTTTAAACAATAAATTTCCTTCAAATTGATTTAATAATAATGTAATGCAGAAAAAATGAATTTGCAGTTTATTTTTTAATTACTTTTATTTATTTTTAAAATACATATTCAAAGTCTCCACCTTCCATATATCCAAAGAAACTCTACATCTTCTAAAAAAAGACGCCTTCACTCTTTCAAAAATTTGAACATGTACTTTAAAAATAATAAAAATAAATAAAAGTAATTAAAAAATAAACAGTAAACGCGTTTTTCTGCGTTACATTATTATTAAATCGATTTGCAGCAAATGTATTGTTTAAACAAAGACCAAGAGATATCTTGGCAACCGTTTGTTTTTGGATTTATGTTTATTAGGACTTTTTGACTTACTCTTTATTGTTCTATATGTTTAAAATCTGTGACCCTTTTTTGATAACACTCTATATATATATATATATATATTAGTTTATAATTATTAAGAAGAGGCTACTCTCATAATGATAATTGTGAAATACAGCTGCTTCTATAATATCTGGTAACGGGAATCATATACATCTTACGTTGAGCTCATCAGCTTGTATGTGCTATGTCTAACTTTGTGGGATGATTGTAAGAAGTGACGTCAGCGTTTATCAAATTTTTCGAAGGTTTCGATGCAGGAAGTCAGAGTTTCCAGGTCGCTGGACTGCTAAACCGCTATTCCATCTTCCAATCTCTCTTCCATTTTTGTTCTTCTTAATTCTCTTTTCCTTCCCCTCTGTTTCTTACTTCTTTCTCTCCTCTTTCTTAGAGTTTTTCATTTTCTTTATTTCTCTCGTTTTCGCTTGTACATTTCTTTTTCTCTCTGCCGTTTCCTCGGAATTGGTTAGTTGCTTCCAATTCTGCGCAGGACTAAGACAAGGAAGCGCGGAGCAGCATTCCTTTGTTTCTTCTACTTTGTCTTCGGCTTCGTCGAAACTTTCGTATCCGGAGTTTTGCTTCAACTTTTTTTTTCTACGCCGTTCGTCGATTCTTCTCTTCTCTTCGGCTGCTGCGGATCGTCGCGAAACTTATTCGGTTAGCATCTCTATCCCTTCCGCTTGATCATTGACGAGCAATTCTGTGTAATATAATGGTTTTTATTTAATTAATTTGTAGTTCATTTAATAGACTTTACTATTAATTTTCTGAATTATTCAAATAGCCATATATTATTCGAAAGTATGTATATTCTTATAACAAATTAATATTATTGAATTAATATGATTAAATAGATTTCTAATGTCTATGAATTTAAATTTGTTGTGAAATTATTGGTTACAATGGAGCAAATACTCGGACAATTTTTTCTGAATTTTCGGAACTGTGCTTCGTTGTATATATCTTTCCACGAGCGTTCGGTCGTCGTATTTCACTTTTCACATTGCCTCGCTATACTGGCGAATAAGTGATTTTGTTTTAAATTCGCCGCACGCTCCTGTAATTAGTTTAACTTCGTTTCAAGAATTTATTAAGAAGAGAAGAAGGTGGTGCAAGACACTCCCGCGTTCTTTTACGTCTCGCGCGCGTTGCAAGCCGAGGCTGCTGCTCAAGCCCTCCGAGGATAGCTACGTGCTCGGAGATTTATCTCAACCCAACCGAGCGTTGGTTCCGTCACTTCCGCCAGAATTGTCTGAGAGAGATTTTTAAAGTTCGAGAGTACTTCGGAGTCCTCATGTACAATCGTGCCGAAGTGTCTACACGTGCCCTCGCGCACGCGTGCCTCGTTCAACTTGGCCATTTTGTTTCTGATTGTCTTTCTCTTATCTCCAATTATGCATTATTAGTACTGAAAATTCATACAAAAGACAAGGAAGAAGAATTAGAACGACGAGTCACATTTTAATTAAGCTCGTTATAGCGATGCTTTTCTTTGTTTCATCGTATAATTAGTTTTAAATCACATTTATTTTCATTCACGATCTGAAAAGGGATTTCACGCTGTTTGTGTATGTTTAATAAACTTTCGATAAAGGTATAAGGAAACGATGAATTTTTAACTTTCGAAAGTGAAAGCTGTAATGAAGCATATACAGAATTGTGAGAGCAGCGCGTCTTCAAATAATCCCTTTCACTAGTCGCCAAAGGAAATAGATTCCTGAGTTCGCACCGAACATCCTCTTCAATATCGCTCTTTCTATGCGCTCGGTAATAAATCGCCGGCGAACTAATATTCCTGTGGCGATATTGCTGGTAATATTACCATGGTAAATGATCTCGATCACCGTTCTCGAGGGAGCTCTCCACATCGATATTAAAATAGGAATCTACGTAGTCCTCGAGGAGATTTAATTTAATTTAACGTGTGCAACATGGGTTGTTCTTGCAATGATTTTGCGACGCGTTTAATCATAAATATTTTCATGTAATTAAACACGTTATTTTTTTTGCCATAATATTAGTTATGTATTGTTGTTTTCTGATTTATTTTCTGAATATATTAAATGCGTTTCTCTCTCTCTCTCTCTCTCTCTCTCTCTCTCTCTCTCTTAATTAGCCATAGTTATTATTTTTCAAGACAGAGCGTGTCCTCATTAGATAACCAGCTAATATATTTAACGAGAGGAACGATTAAGACGGCAGCGATATTGCGCCGCGTGTTCGCGAAGTAATTGCATCTCCAGCGCGTAGCGCTTCTTGACTCTAAACGGATCGGTTTTCGTTCCTGGTCTTCCTTACTTAGGATACATTCAAGTGCCTAGTTAAAGCCTCATGATCTTAAATTTAAGTGCAGTACTGGGAGTTGTTAAGCCGCGTTTTATAGGATCCTGCTTCCGCTTTTACGGAGGCGTCATTTGCCGTTTCTCGAATCTGGAGTACGGAGGTGGAAGAGTAGACGAGACTCGACGAAGGCGACGAAGAACGATAAAGGATATAAGAAAGAGAGAAAGATCTAATCTCATAGAAATATCACTCTGCCACTGCAATTTCGCAATCAATCGCTAATGCTCAAAGGGACGCTGTCTATCAGCTGATCCTTTATCGTCTTCCCACTTTTTGTGCTCCCCCGCTTTCTTCCCTTTGCCTCCTTGAGTAAAACGATTATTTATGACGCGCCATGTTAAATCGACCTCTTTCGCCGTGGAGATATTTTGAACGATTTCAGAACTGACCGAAACTTCGTCCCGATTATAGATCTAGAGGAGCGTAAGTGACGACGATCGTTTTAGGTCAGCGTATCTACAAGTTTGCAGTTTTAGATGTGCATCGAAGATGTTCGCGCGAGATTATGTTGTCAAGACCAGCAAATGGATGACTTTCGTTACGCTGATTAAAGTTTCGCGTGTTGTTTAGTTGGACGGTAATTACGTTATTTGCGTTCAATGCTGCAGAACTGATAGATGAACGAAAGTATGCTGACTAGTTCATAGCGAGCGAAACGATTTTATTTAATTAGTTTATTAACTCGCTATACAGTATTTTATTATATATAGCTTATACCGTTAAATTTCCCGTTATTTTATATTTGCTATTTTTGTGATTTCAAATAAAGTTTGCCGAATTCAGTAACAATTTTGTATCTAACGTTGCAAAATTCGATAATCGCATGAAAAACGTATGGCTAATTAAGAGTACATTCATAGAGAATTTTATTTTATCTAAAAATTCTGTTTTTCTGAAATACCGGCACGCGCGCTCATCTTTCCGCTCGGATATGCCTGCTTACTTGTTCGTTATCGCGGAAAGCGATCTCCACCCCGAACGACGCGGAGGTGCGAAATGTAAAATGGGCTGTTTTATCAAAGGCGAAATTCGCCCGGAGACTGAAATTTGTCCAACGTAGTGGAAGCCCTGGATTACGATGGCGGGCCTGTCTCTTTCTCGCTCCCGTCCATGGCTGCTCCGCACTTCGCTCATCTCCATCTTCTTTCTCCCGGTTCCTCACGCCCTCCCATCTTTGAGAAAAAGGGTAACAAAGTGTTAAAGTTTTAATCCGAGAAGGAGCGCGCCACGCGCAGACGAGGAGCGAGAAACTGCGAGAAACTACGGGTGGGGAGAATCGTGAGAGGGCTGGAGAGAATGAGAAATAGAGAAAAGAACGAAAAAGAGCGGCGACAAGAGGGGGATAGAAAAGGGGACAGAAAAGGAGGGCGGCTAGAAGGTTACGAGCAGTGGGAAGAAGACGAGATGACGGAAGGAGTAAGAAACTGCGAAGAACAGAGAAGAGAGGACGTAAGAAGGAAACGGGGCGACACGCCGGGGGGTGGGGGTATGCCAGGAAAGTCTTTGTAATCGCAGTTTTCTACTTTTTCCTGAAGTCGTAGCGGAGGGTGAGTTGAGCCTGGGAGAGCCTGGGTGAATCTAGATTCCAGGTAAGTGGGTGGGGTAGATGGAGCGACGAGAACCGGGCAAGAGAGGGTAGTGCTGGTGGAGAACAGGGACGGTGGGGACGCGGAAGAACGGGGAACCCTCGGTAATGGTAAGGGTAGATGGGTCGGTGCAAGGGTGTGCTTGAACAGGGATTTACGGAATTTATCACTTGAATTCCCTGTAAAGGATTAGCAGACATTCCCTCGCTTCGGCAGAGACGTAGGGGGTTACTGCAGTGGGTTACCTATCCTACGAACTTCTTGGGCGTCGTCTGCTAGCTCTGCGGACCCGATTCGCCCCACCCATATGTGCCCTCGAATTTCGATTGCGGTCATTGAAACGAGGTCTCTATCATTTTATATAAATAATGTATAACTTGTTTGTTTTTTTATTTACAAAGATTGGATATTGCGATATTATCTCACTGATTTTTGTTATGCTATCTTTAATATAATATTATGTTCTGGAACTCTATTAAATTCCTATGAGAATAAAAATATATATTAATGTTTATAGTGATCCTTTCTTTTCTTATTGCTTTAAGTTATAAGATTGCATCGATCTAATATCGTTAATAATTCGAGTCACTCACAGCATGTGTAATCTTGCATCGCAGAAGCTTTCGAAAACGGGTCTTATTGAAATATCTTGCGATGCTATCGAACGATACAGTCGTTCCCTCCGCGCACATGATATTCCTCGAGTGAGTATTCAACACCAGTTGGATTTCCTGAGGACGACCCTTCGCGTCGTATCGCCTACATTTTACGAGCCTCGAATTGTCCGATAGAACTTGGAATTTCCTTCTTGGATTCCGTCACATGTCGCATGAAGTGACTGCATAAAGTTAGAATATTCTGTTTCTATGATTTTTTAAAATTTATTTTCGCATTTGCTCTAAGAAATACGATATTAGTTTTGACATACCCTACTTGATATACTCCCTCTTATAAAAATAAATTTTAGATCTTTCACATGAATATATTATGTTGTAATTCTAAGACGCATTTTTATTGCAAAGATTCGTAACGTACATATTATATATTATTTCTGAAACTTCTTCAATATTTTAAGATTGATTTTAACTGATTTTGCACTTTGTTGCAACATAAATATAAATATTCTAGTGCAGTCTTGTGCAGAAATAAGAAAGAAAAAAAGACCTGTAATATTATAAATTATAACTGATTTCAATTTATTAAAAAACAATATATTGCAGCTCTTGAAACACCCTAGCTTCGATTTTTTTTTTCTTCTATGGATGTACCATTGCGCGATAGAAGGACAAAATTGTCGTGCCTAAAGTGTGCGATTCTCAGCAACGTTATTGTGTGTACCGGTGCGGCGATTCGATCGACTCCCGCTTTTCTGCTGATTTGCTCTCACAACATTTCGAAGAGAAAATATCTGTCGGAGATAAGCGTCCGCGTTCTCGTTTCTCTTTTTTTTTCTCTATTTCTTTACCATTCCATCTCACCCCGCGTCCGTATCAATCGACGACAGTCCTGACCGTCCCGGCGGAGGCTAAAGCAAACCTTAGCCCGATCTCTTTGCGCGGTCCCATCCATCCCCTAGCGTAAACGTAAACACGGATATCTATATACAAGGAAGACCATTCGAACGGGAGCGAGGTTGCACCATGTGCCGGGGTAATATATCGACGGAGCTAATAAAATATGAAAGGCTCCCTTCTGTGTACACGATTTCTTACCTTTCTCTTTTGTCGCGCGAGAAAATCGAGGGTCGAATGCGTCGAGAGGCGACAGGTGCGACGAACAAGAGCCGTCATTCCTCCGGTGAAAATTCACCAAAAGGGTGGATGGATTGTAAATTTTACATTTTTTTTTAGAAATTTCATTTTTGAATAAAATTCGAACAATTTTCGAGTCAATCTTTGATATTCTTCAAATTTGTTATGCGTTTTATTTTCAATTGAAGAGATATTTGGCGAAAGTCAGGTTTTCGAACGGAGAAATTTATTTCGAAAGTCTTATACGCATTAAATTTGTGATGAATAATGATTATTTTTGAATCTGTATTTTTATATGAATTTATTGAAATGATGAGGTAGGTTGAGCTAGCGCGATGAAAATGAAGAAAGGTGAAACTTCATGACGGTGAAATACCCATTATTAGAATTATTCGCTGCTAAGAAGGAGAAGACTAGGAGGAAAACATGGTATACGCGAGCAGAAACTGAGGAATTATTCTGCAACCCTTCTAAGCGGCGCGTAATGCTGAGCGAGCTCACCGAGTAATCAGGATGCGCGTTGCGAAACGTAGCGGCTGCAAATTCCGGGGTTTCTTCGCTAACCTCGGAAGTAACCGCTCCCGCGTAGAGCAACGCACGTTTGAAACTAACACAATGTGCACGAATACTTCTGTCCTGCGCATATAACGGTACGGGGGAGAGAGAACGGCGATAGAATGCTACATAGAATAGCGTACATACAACGCGTATATAAGAGGAACTCGAAGTACGGCCATATCGTGCACAGCAGGGCAATTCGAACTCAAAAGCTTCCAAACATCTTCAATATAAGTTAGGGAACTGTACTTAGGTTACCTCCGTAACCAGGCCCGCATACGAAACAGTCCTCGAATAGTTGCGCGGTATTCTCCTTATTGCAGATAGTACATGGCTTCCTGCCTGTGGCCCTCCCACTCTCCTCTCGTCCCCGTTCTCTAATTAGCTCTTGAATTATACGTGCAAATTAATTGACCGTTGCACTTCGAAAAACGATCCGAGATATGTCGATGGCACGCAACACGGCCAACGGCAGAATCTGACACCGAGACCATGTATGCGGGTTGTGTGATTTTCCGTACGCACTGCTCACGGGTTCGCTGCGGGGATTAATTTTGTTGCTCGCCGATTCTGCGCGCAATGTGTTGAAATGGCGTTGATGATGTTCAACACGCGCGGCCGAGTTCATTAAGTTTGACGCCCACACCGCCTGATTACGGACGAGCAGATTTAATCATCGCAATTTCACGGTCCGTCGTTCGTGGTCGGTGTTATCGTAAACTATCAGAATATTCCGGTATTATAATGTACGTACTGGCCAGCTCGATTCAAAGATCTATTGTGCGCGCGGTGACGTGTCGAATTAATTTGGCGTTCGAGAGCTTCACTCGATCATTAATCGCGATTAATGTAATCAATCCGCCCGTTTTGACAAACGCGATTAATTACGTCCTTGAACGAATCGTGTCTCGCAATTAGGAAACATTCTTCGAAACTTGTTACTGAAATTACACATGTGAAAATACACGCGATCTCGTGCTGATGCTATATGGTTTGCGTGCGATGACAGTGTGCATTTTCGCAGATAATTATAATAGTTTACACTGTGCTGAGTCCTTGGCGACACAGGTGCATCGACTACACATTTGCGTCTCTTTCTCTCTATCTCTTTCTCTCGCGATACGTGCAGCCTATGCACGTGGTTAGCCTAGCGTATATATCCGCATTTGCACGGCTATGTAAATACACATTATAATGACAACCGGCCGGTGCAGTATTGTCTCGGCTACACAGCTACGCTTCGAAACAAACATGACGGCGGACGTTACTCCTGCTTTCTAGAAGTAAATCGAAAATCTTACGAGGACGGAGGAAGATTGCGATGCAATCTTTTGGTTGCTGTCTTCGGTGTGAAAAAGTTAGTAGCACCGCAATAATTTTGCTACCTACCAACGAGGAGAAGCCTTGATAGGTATTTAACTAACTATAAAATATTAATACGCTGTCAAAGAGAGAGGAACTTTTGCAATGATATATTAAAATTGTCAAATATATAAAAGTATTTCAAGCTTTGAGGGGAATATTTGTTAAATTGCAAGTTTTGCCTATCAACTTTTCAGACTTGCATTTAATTTAAAGTTTTTCTAATAAGGACCCTCGCAGGGAATACGAAAAATTCAGGTTCGATTCCTGGCTGAGGTAGGTAATATTTTTTGCAATAAAATTATTTACAGGTTTTAAGATGCTTGTTAGCATTCGATTATTAAGATCTTAAGATGCCTATAAGCATCAATATTATTAATATCATTTGTCAATTCAATTGTGATATTACTACTCTAGCTTCGGTTTAGAGCTGTGTTTCAAGACCGGTAAATTTGTTAGCACAGTTAAGCTTGAACTGGAAATTGTATAAATTTATTAAAAATATTATTAAGCACGAAGAACCACCTTGATCGAATATAGCATTTTCACTCACGTGTGTAAGTTCTTCTATTCTGAATTTTGAGTGAAAGCTCTAAAATGTATGACATCAGTGATTTTGATAGTCTGCCTTGTGCGTAATATCATATTCGAAATTAGTTCATTATTACGAACTTTAGTTATCGTGAGAAGAATCTTGTTTTAAATTATCATATATATATATATATATATAAAATACCTATCACGTTATCATTCTGGAAATTTTAATTTTAGGAAGTGGGAGGGAGGTTAGATAGATACGCGAGTCTACATTTTACCCGAGTGAAACGTCCACGTTCGCTTATCTGTATTTTTTAAAGAGGGAAACGCGATACTTGGCGCCTCTTATCTCCGATATACACGAGGTGCACACGCCGGCCGAAGTCAAGAATATTTAATGGGGCGTGGAGAAGCGTCGGCAAGCGCGCAAATAAATTCGCGCGGTGAGTTTATCGTCTGTGAAAATGTACTTTCGATTCCTCTCAATTTCACGAATCCCTCCGGAGCGTTTTCGTATCAAACGCAAAACGAATTTTCATTGTCACGCTCGGCAGGATAGAATGGCTCTCGCCGATCGTGATACATTTCTCGCGGGGCCAGGCGCGCACCGATCGCCGATTGTGTTACTACCGAGAGCTCGTTCGATTCGCTGTCGTTCGGCGTCTCACAGTTAGCGTCTCCCATTTTGCACGGGATCGCATCGTCGTGAATCACCGTTTGATCAGACGGCGACGATTTGTCGTTTCGTTTGCTGACCACAGATCGCCGGAAGAATGGCCTCGGAAGTGCTACCCGCTGGAGTGTCCATCGATTCCATTGGACCCATTCCTATTTATCTCCCTCAGGTTTTTCAGTTACGAATAGTCGAAAACTTGCTTGCTGGCGAATTCAGAAGAGAGGGGTCAAGGGAAACTCGCTCGCATACATAGAATAGAAACTGTTTTCTCAGCGAACAGAAATCGTACGCCATGCGAATCTGCAGTGAGATCGCACAATGCATCCTTCCTCCTTTCCTTTTGCTTTTACGAAAAGTTTTTCCGCACGCCAGCTTTTGGGCAACACGGCCGGACGGACGGACTGGCAAAACATCTCTCTGTGCCGTCGACATCCGCGTCGACGTCGGCGTCGGCGTTGTGCGCGAGCGCGACGCGTGCAAGTTTTGTTTTGCCGGAACTACTTGCCCGGAAGAGCTTTTTGTCTCATTTCTGCTCCTCGCTGTTTCCTCTTTGTCGGTACTATCGTTCTCTCCTCTTTCTAAGGAAAGAGAAGCATCCCGGCGAGTTTAAGAAAGTTGTTCAATTCCTGGCACGAGTATGACACCAGTGAATTCACCGAAGCTACCGTGAAAGAGCACGGAAATGTTTTTTGTTCACGTTTTTTGCCTCCCAAGTCGCCCGGAAGTCCTGTATCTTCGTGAAAAACCGTCGAAACACGTACTGCACATCGACTATTGGTTTGTTGAGATATAATTTACGTATGCTGGTTTACTTCCGCGATCAAAGAAGTATCTGTTTTCTTTAACTCTTCAAGAAATTGCTGATGATACATCGCAGACCTTGTTCGAAGAACTTCGTCGCATTGTCGCTCGTTGGAATTCGTACACCTTTAAATTACGTGGCGTGACATTCGCTGCGCTCGTATCCTCCTTCACGAGCTAAGATATCGTCGCACGAGATGCCTGGCTTACCAAAGTTCCATTTTGCAGAACTTAGAGTAGCTCTGCTGCCGTCGATAGGAATGAGGCGGGGGCGACCAAGGGGCAAAAGCACAACTTGCGAGACAGTGCAGTCGGAAGTTCCACACTGAGTCTGGCGAGAACTTACTTTTGCCGGTTGTTCCTCGGTCTTCCTCGTTCTTCTCTCAATCCTTCCATCCGTTTTTCTATTTTACTTTATACGATTCTTTTTTTTATCGTGATATACGCACCGACGATCATATAATTCATTTTTGGAAGTTCGTTCTACTCGTTAGGGTAACTCCGATATTTATGCCGTGCGAAGATTTATGCTGCAGAAATCTGAAAAAATACAAATGGGGTTAATTTGTACGCAACTAATCAATCATTGTCACTTGAATTGGTATGTCAAAGATTCAATCTATACAGAAATCATAACCTTTGAAAGTGAATCAGTGTATTATTACTGAACAACAGTAAATATTCGCTGATGATTACATCAGTTATAACTGTTATAAGTGTATTGAAGTCAATAATAATACGACTCACTTTTTTAGAGAATATATATATATATTATTCTTTAATTTTTCTAACTATCTTATAATTGTTATTTTCTTTAACTCTTTTCTCAGTATTAAAATTAATAAATTAATAGGTTAATAAAAAATCATAATGGTTGACTTGATTTTCGTACACACACACACACACACACACACACAATTAAGACCATTATGTTCTTTATTGAACGGGAAATATTAAGAGAGTAACCAAGGACCTTGGTGAATTCGATATTGTAAAGTTTTATGAATCGATTATAACATATCATGAACGTAATTATCGTCCTGTATTGATTCCATGAAATTTGTATTTTTGTGACATTTATTATGCTTTAATTCGATTTGATTTTTATATTTATATGCGATTGTATAAAGATTTCTGTAAAGTCTCGAAACATGTTTCGCTTAAAAAATCTTAATGTATCTCTCTCTCTCTCTCTCTCTCTCTCTCTCTCTCTCTAACACATTAAAATTTAATTACTTTTAACTTTTGTATTATAAGCTCGTCTTGGGCGATTTTTATTATTAGAGTTTATATTGTATATTATTCTTATTCCTTAATAAAATTTTATAAACACACATTTTAAGTACTTTTATGACATAAGTTACTATGTCATTTTACGTCTTTTTTCTAAGCATTATTAAATTTTTTATGAATCGTATATCCAATGAATAGTCGTATATCCCATCCCTATGGCATATACGGTAAAAAAGGATTTTAAAAAGTTCTTTTAGTACAAATAAAAAATAAATATTTATTATTTCTATAATTTTTTTTATAATAGTATAAAGTTTTTATTGGTATAACATATTTACCTTAAATATAGTAAGCAATACTTATATAGTACGCAATACTTTGATAAATTTTCGATAGGAGCGGCATTTATACCAGAGTTACTCTGTAGATAATTGTTCATGTTGTCTCGTTTTTTTAATGAATAACACCGAGTTATGCACGCGGTTAACGGCGGATTCGCGCGATTACGAGCTCTATTGCTCTGCCAATTTGATCGCGTGCGATCGTCCAAATTACTTCGAAATAGCGCGCGGAACTACCGTCCGCGATTTACATGTAAATCGCAGGAACACGGTGAATAGCCTTCGTATCCTTTCCTATCGTTGTCGGTTTTTCTATTTGTTCCAACGGGCACGAAATCCTCCGTCGAAGTGTTATAGCGTGCGAATAGAAAAAGGAATATGCTTTTCACCGTCGTAAAAAGATCTTTTCTCGCAATCGCGCGATTTAACGCTGAATACTTCGCGCGTTAGAGCATTCGTGCGGAGTTATCACCAAAGTGATTTGCGGCGCAAAGGATTCCGGCTCGCGGTCGGTCGATGCGGACGTATAATGGGGGCCGTGGAAATTTTCGCTGACGTTATAGAAATCTAGGACAAGTTTTAGAGAGAGCGACTCTAGAAATAAGTGTTTAACCTCGATCCTTGCCATATCCAACTATTCTAAATCCAGTATGTAAGTGGAGTAGATAGTTGATAGGAGATACCAGATAGCGAAGTGCAGCGTTGCATGCATCCATCTGCGACGAGGAGGGGGGTTGTTCGAGTACGGGGGCGAAGAGAACCGAGACGGACTCGTTCGAAGTAGCCTGAATGGACACGAAATAGGTCGAGTCGATGTTGCCTACGTGAGCTGCCTCAAGGAGAAACATTCGTAATGCTCGCTTTAAAGTCAGATATCGGTCGCTGCGAGGTAACAGGACGCGGAAATAAAAAAAGCGTGGCACAAGTTAATTAGTAATGACGTATCGGAGATGTTTAATGCATTCATCGTCAAAGACTTTCTTCGTTAACGTTACAGTATTTATTCAAATTTCTTGGATTTACATAATTCAGGCAGTAACAAAAGCGACTTGAATAAGTAATCGGTGCAAGATAAACGGCGCATTTTGTTGTACAAAAAGGAAATAAGAAATATGCACTTTTAAGTTGGAGTGTTTCGCTATGAAACTTTCGAGATTCCACGTAGATTTTCTTGTGAGCTATATATGTAGAAATCGTGAAATCGCATTTAAACTTATCGTCATTTTACAAATATCGCAAGAAAAAGAATGAAGCGGAAATAAAAGGGGCTGGATAAGGAAAGTCCGTACTTCGTGGAGATCGTGATCCGAAATAACAGTCACTTCGATTCGCGTGGCTTAAGTTTCAAACTTCGGAAATGGTTCTACTGCAGATTGAACCTTATATTATCTTCAGGCTAAAGGATAGCGATTTCAAGTCTGAAACCTTCACTTTCTGAGGGTTGCCAAGTTGTACGATAAAGACGTTAGAAAATGTCGAGTTAGCTTCAAGAGACAGTAGAGATTTCGCGCACGTGTGCAAAGAAAGAGAATGATGTAACATTAGAAAACTAACATGAAAGTCGTACAGTTTTAAGGGCGAAATCTTCTGTTATGGAACTGCTATGTTATTGTAGTATATTGTATTATCGTTCGTAAATCGTACTTCCCTGTGGCTGCTCTCTATCCTCGCCACTTTCTGGATGGAACCACGTCGTTTCTTAAACTAATACGGTAAGCACCGTCGCAGAACGATCGTTGATGTTACGGCGGAAACGATAGAGGCGGAGGCAATGGCTGCGGTCGCTGGCATTAGGGGTTTTAGGGAGGCTTTGCTGGTTTGAGGGTGCGGAGGTGCTGGCGGGCAGAGAAGGGAAACAGTATGGAGGGCCAGCTCGGGATTTTGGTTGGAGGTCGGACCGAGCTTGCACTGTTCATGGCGATTAATTCATTGCCGCTTACCGCATACCGCTTTTTGCTCCCCGATTCGCTTGCTTCCTGCTTGTCTGCCTTTCTCGATTCTCCTCGTCTTTCCATGCGCGTCGTCTTCCTTCTCCTTCCGGTTGTCCGGACCTACTGCTGTGGTTATTCGAAACAATCTCGGTGTTTTCTTTCTCAGGCACGTACCATCCCACAAAGAACGTGGTCCATGCCTTGGTTGAAGCCGCGTTAAGCCGAAAGTGGTGAGAATCGATGCGGTCCACTTGCCTGTCTGCCAGTCGCGATGCTCGTACACACGTGCGTGCACACACGTCGAATTTAACCGGTCGCTTTACTCGCCAGAATTTGAAATGCAAAACAGAAACGCGAGTGGACGCCGATAGCGCAAGCAGGCTGCCGCGTGGGATTTTCTGCGGTCCCCGTGCGCTTTGCTGTCGGCGGTGGTATCGGTGTGGCGCGTTAACACTTTTTGATTTCGTCGAGGCTGTCGCAATTGACGAGAAGTTGATTGATACAGCGTGCAAAAAAAGTGCCCGTGTATCACGCTGTTCGTTGATAAATCTATTGATATATATATGTCTGTCGTATTTACTCTTTTTAACATATTTTACTTATATGTTCAAATATATTATTCATTTTTGCGTATTGCTCCTTTTCCTTTTCACTGTTATAAACATTTAAATATCTGAAATTGAAGTTATTCACATTCTAAATTTAATTATAATAAAGAAAATTATTAAAAGTAATTTTATTACGTTCCATTGTAGAAGGAAGTAAGCGCAGAACTTGGACCGATTAGTATCGATCTCTCTCAATGGCGTTCGTATCTCGATAGAATATTAAGGGCGTAAAAGCGGGGCAATGAGAAAACGCGCTTTCAACGATGTCAGTCGCATTATTGAGCGTAACGAGGGGGGAGGGAGAAGAGGAGAGAGAGGGGGAGGGGAAGGGAGAGAGTTGGGAATTACGGTTTCATCCATCGTGCCACGACCAAGTCAAAAGAGAGAGATTTCCGGTAATTTCCGCGCCCTAAAACGTTTCCGCCAATGGCGCCAGATATCGCGGAATAGCGAGTGTGGCACGACGTGAGTTTCCTAAGGCCGCTGATTTCTATGAACCGTGATTTATCGCCTTTCAGGAGCCCTTTCCATCGCCGCGCAGCGACGACGACGTGATTCGGCATCGAACGAAGCGTGAATCATTTCAAAATTCTCGTATTCCGGCGAAAAAAGCGCCACGATTCTCCTCGTTTCGTCATTTTCAAGCGCATCGGTCCCCGATAAATTTATGTCGTTCTGATATTTATGATATCCATAAATAAATAATTCCAGGACGCGCTCCATCCGAAATGTGTCCGTTGGACGCATAAATAATCGACGACAGAGGATATCCGTTTTGTAGAACGGAACATCCATCGCAATCGTTGTATGTATACGCGAAACGGGGTACTATCGAGCCTTATTTTCAAATATAAATAAACAAAGGTTAGCTGTCAATACCGTACGAAAAGCGATGTCGAAGAAACTGATGAAGTTGCACAATAACCGTCGCATTGACGTTAATGGAATGATGTGTTTACGATCTATCAGATTTGCAAGATTGTTGGACATCTTTATAAAGACAATCTTGATAATTGACAATAAAAAGCCGCAGCAACAAATATTAATTTCGTCCTTATAATGGCCGTGCTGTCGTACTTTTTATCGCTTCCCCAACCCTTCGCGCCTACCCTTGATCGTTGTAGCCGCCATCCCTTCGTCATTCGCGCGCCCTGTTTCACTTCAGCTTCAGCCCTACATTATGCCCTTCACAATCTTCTCCCCTTTCACCTTTTTTTCCTATTCGTTTTGTTATCATTATTTCACCCCTACCCCGTTCATCTCGTCTACCTATCTGCCGCTATCTCGCTATTCTTTCCTTCCCCTTTGACTAGTCTTTCGATTTCTGGACAAATATCTCGGTTAGCCCATTGGCAACTTCAGCTGATTGCGGCGCAATTTTTCATCCCTTTAGAAACATTCTCGATAAAAACTATCATTGGACCATATTCGTCTCTCTAGCTTTGTGTACAGAGCCTTTTAGCCTAGCATATTGCTAAACCCACGCCGGGGATTTGACAGAGTAATGCAACCCTATGGACAATCAATGTAATGACAATGGATTAATTAATCACTGCGTCGGAGTACCACGACGTACATTGGGGAAAGTCAGTCGTTAGGGAGATCGATTTTGAAGTTTCTATCTAAACGTGTTTTTTTTTTGTGCTTGATGCTTTTGTCTTGTTTCGTGTAATATTTTGATTTAAAAAATGCAAAAAACTTTATTTATTATTTAATTATATCTATAAATATATCGTCAAGTCACATTTAAAAATATCATCGTTTTACAAATATGTAAGTTGTTATTTTATATATATCATTAAAAATTTAAAAATATCAATTCTAACATAGTTTTTTTTTATTTGTACTAGAAATTAAATGCCTATAACGGTCAAAGCTGGATCCTTAATGCTTAAATAATTCAATTATATATATAATTATACATATAATTATACATATAATTATATATATAATAATATAATAATTTTATATTTATATAATATTAATATAATATTTATATATATATATATATTATAATATAATAATTATATGTATAATTTACATTGAATTATTTAAACATTAAAGATCCAGTTTCAATCATTATAGATATTTAATTTCTAATTCGTGTTGGTTGTGTTCTCATATGTACGGTCTAAAATAAGATTCTTATTGGTTTTTATTTGTACTTCGAAATATCAATTCACATACAATGCGTACTTTAATTTTTTGTTGAATCGAGATATCAGGTTGCAATTAAGATGTGCAATATTTTAAACCCTAAATTATTGATCTTCGCGATATTATCGGTTTCTGCGGATCGCGAGATTTTATACAAGCACCTTTAGGAAAATTGACTCGCGAAGCGTACGTCTTAATGTTGGTACAAAGAAAGAAGATGTTCATAAGATAGGACTGCGGAATATCTCATAAGATAAACCAATATTATAAATTATTCGGATTCATTTTAAGAAGGCAAAGGCAGAACTCCGAGCGAGTAGCTTCCGCATAATGCGAAATGGTATAATAACTGGTACGACGGCGACCTTCCATCAACCGCTGCCATCTTGAATTTACGGAAAATTTATCTTATCACCTCACTCCTCATTTCTCGCCACAAAATGAATCCCGACGATTTTCGAAGACGCGTTCACCTTCGTCGGACGAAGACTTAGTGGCAGAGAAACGAGATTGAGAGAATTCATAAATTTTGTTACCGGTTCATTATTATTTCGGGACGTATTCCAAATGAATATAAACCGTCGCTTGAAAATTGACACGCTCGAGAAGACAGTCTCTTTAAGCTTTCGTTGAGAAAAGCGTATCAGAGCGCAGAAGACATCCGTTGTTCGTAGCAAGAATTCTGTCTATTGTGCATCGAAACAGATCCGATAGCGGCTTTAACGAATCTTCAGACACCGAAGTAGCTTCTGTCTTTTGCACGAAAGCGGTTCTAAGACCTTTAGATACCACGGACGCTGTTGCGGTGAATGCACATTGAACGGCATTCAGTTAACTACGGGGCAGCTTCTCTCGCGGCTCCGTAAGGGAGGGAGGATTTCTCAAGATAGATCTTGCAGAGAGGTCGGCCAATGCTGCCACAACACCGCAAGGTTCAACTCGGATGGTCGCATGGGGATTTGGGGTTTAACGTTGGTCAGGTTGCACCAACAAGCCTCGAAACCTTATCTCGAAATCGCCGCGATCTCTCATGCTGGTTTGGGCCCTTCCCAGAGGATCGCCCTAACAGCTGCTCCGGTTCGCCGCGATTAACGACGGCTTATAAAACCAATGTTCCTCCGTCTCAAATTAGGGGACGAAGTACAGCCGGCCGTCGTGAAACTTTCTGGTGGGTCTGGAAATTGGATCCACACCAAGCTGCGGGATAGGTTAGAGAGGATGGAGGAAGGAGTGACCCGATTATACGAAAGGCTTTATCTCGGCTATAGTTTTATTAATTAGCGAAGGATTATCGCTAAAGGAAATTTTGTGTGATGACAAAGCGATACGGTGAACGAGCGACATTGCTTGGAATTTGATTAATCTTCGCGAACCGATTTACAGTTAGCGACAAATATTGTCCTTCCGTCCGAAACTTTTGTAGTCTTTGACGAACGAGAATTTCGGACATACCGGGAAGGTAACGAACGATTGATTAAACAGCACAGCCCTTGTTCTGCCGCGAGTAATTAAAGAACCCCTGCGGATCCTCCGAATCTCGAGCACGCCGAATAAACTTCGTATCCCGATTGCCAGGAACGAAAGATATCTATCGACTGCAAAGACTGTGGTATCTATCTGGTCCCACTCTCCTCTTCCTCTATCACTTTTGTTTGCCGCATGTTCTCTTTCTCTTTCTGACATTTCTGCCTCTCTCTTATCCGTACGCGCGAGAAGTTGGATTAGATAAGTTTACCGTTTAGCTAGCTGTGGGTGGGCTTGGCTTAGCTGATCCGTGCCGAGTCTTTCCGATTTCGGTTTTGTTTGATTTATCTCAGTTTAGCGCGAGAAACGAAGTCTCTCTCTGACTGTCTATGAGAAGTGACGTCGCTCAAGTGGTTTCCGACTGTTATTGGCCCGGCAACCTTGCGCGACGTCGGGGGTTTTCGCCTGCAAACTTTCGACTTGACGAATACCCCTCTTCCCTGTCCCGATGATACGTCGTGTTTGATTTCCATTGATACGTAAAGGCTATATTGCGCGGTCTGCGGAAACCTCGAATTTCCCAATAGTCGGATTGACCGGGTGTGGCATGTGAAACGAGGTCGCTTACCCTATCGCAGATATATAGTGTGAATTGGGGTTAGATGGAATCCCAATTCACACTCTATATCTGCTCGAACTTTCTAGCTTTTTTATCATTTCTACATTGTGTGAATGTAAATGTCCATAGACTTTTTCTGATGTTATTTTAGTTCATTTATAATATCATCGAAACTTAACAATAGCAACAGTTTACCTTTGGATACGTAGAATAAATGTTATGAGACATGATTATATTAGATATATGTAAACAAAGGAAATGCAAACGGAAGAAAAAAATGAAAGCATTTTTTCTCTTCCTAGAGAGAGAGAGAATGCAAAAATATTTTTTTACTTATTTGCTATAAATGTGCAATAAAAAAATGAGAGTAATCAATATTTTACGTTTTTATATATAGTAGTAAACATGAATGTACAGAATATTGCTGTTTCTTCTTTCTCTACATTTTTCATGTTTCGTACTCTCTAAATCTTTTGGAGTGAAAATTGAGTCAGTCTTGAAAAAGAATGAAAACTTTTTACTCTCGAACAAGAGTAGTAGATTTTCATTCTTTTTTGGAGTAAGATTTCACTCTTTTGGAATGAGAGAGAGTCACTATAAAGAAATAAAATCTTTTTTTTTGGAATGAGACTTCATTCCTTGGAATGACTCCAAAAGAATGAAATCTCACTCCTATAAAGAGTAAAATCTCACTCTTGTTCAAAAGTGAAAATATTTTCACTCTTTTTTCAAGACTGGCTCAATTTTCAGTCTTTTAGAGTCAGATTTCACTCCAAAAGATTTAGAGAATAATATCAAATTTATAAGTATTTATTTGTCTACACTTGTCGAGATCTTATTAAGAAAAGACTACAGCGTAATTAATTTATTTCATCATAGAGTGACTAATCTCCTTGAATGTCGATTTTAAAGACGACTATGTGTAATTTGTGAAAGAACTAAAGGAATCCAGTCGGTCGTCGAGCAGCGAGATTACTCTATGCTAACTAATCCCCGTGTGGTGGATCCTGCGAAGATGTCGACTTAATTTCTCGGTCCCCCGAGTAATTTGTTCCGGATAGCGGCGGGCATTAAGTAGATGTAGACCCATCTAGGCTCCATGACGGGCTTCCCTTCATGTCTCTCTTCGGCAGCTGAGAAAAGAGAGGAGTCTTAACGCATCTACGGAAGTGGGGAACGAACGATAGCCAGGAGTAATTTTACGGGGACCGAGCAATCCACCTTACCATGACCTCTCTTCTATAGAGCCATCCTCTCTTATCTTCCTCTATCCACCTTCGTTTCTCTTGTCCTCGGCCTGCTCGTCGTCACGTCGAGCTCCTTTCCCTTCTTGTATAAGAGCTCTTAAGTGGTTATTTTCTCCGGAGATATGGAACGTGCACGACGAACGATGAAAGCCCTCTGTAGGACACAGATCTTACACAGACCTGTTCTTACCGCGAACAGGTGAAGATAGCTCGTATACACCATCGCGTACACTGAGTACCGAATGTTATGTGAGATAGGGATAATGTTTCGTGTTTTTGCTAGCCTGAAAATATTTTTCGCAGTCCTAGACGCGACGTCGTCTCAGCCGACGTTGTCGCGACATGATAAAATATAAAGCTCAAGACATGTTCAAGGATTTGCTGGAAATGTTACAAGATTGTATAAGATGTAATATTTACATCAAGAATGTTTTGCGTGATAACATTACGTCATAGTTTTCAGGAAGATATCTAAATTCATTCATTAAGTTGCTTAATCATACATTGTTTCAATTAATTACTATCCACGATGCAATTATCGTATTATTGTCTCATGACGGAATAGCAGGATCTTGAAAACAACCGAGGTGGCATCGAATATCATTAAATCTCGTTGACGAAGGTCAACCGATATTTAATTAGCATAATTATTCGCCTATAGGCCGAGTGCTATCATGGCGAATCTCTCAAGATAGTGATAAAGTATGAATGGAAGGAACCTAACGGAAGTCAGGGGAGACAACAACGAGAGCAGCTTCTTATCGAGCTTACAGTAGTCGTTAATTAAAAGGTTTATGGTAGAAGGCGATAGTCAGAAGAAGAAGTAGTAGAATGGAAACGCGAGGGCTGACCGTTTTGCTAAAATATACGCATTAACGAAAGGCTCGTAAGCTAAGAGCTTTTGCAGCCTACGTTATTAATTTGGTGTTATGATGTGAGCGTTAAAGTTAATAATAAAGAACGCAGCTCGCGCGCAATCTTAATGTTACTGTGTTGCTGAGGCCGGTAATAACTGGGCATTTTCGTAAAACTAATTCCATCGACATAATAACGAGGTTGCAAGTCAAATTATTAACGATGCTCCGTCTCTGCTTATTGCTAAATTAGCTATATTTTTCGGTTAATTTAGAATTGATTTTTGTCTACAAAAAAATACCGAGATATTTTTCAAATTGTAAACGTTTAAAAATGTTTCAAAAATTTTATAGGAAAGAGAAGAGCGTGATGCATCTTATACGTGGCATAAAGGAGCTTTTACTTTTCTTCCTTATAATTTTGTTTGACTTTATATCTTGAGGAAATAATATTAAAAGTAGAAAACTCGATAATCTTATTCTTAGCTAGAATTACGATGGAGAAGAGGACTACAAGCTATTGCGATAAAAAGTTCTTGCAAAACCGTATTTATGCGAGTTTCGCGTCGACTTTATACTGATGGGAGTTTCAGTTTTTAACGTTATCCAGGTTACAGCGTCATGCCTGAGAGCATTAGGAACTTCAAGATCGCGACGTTTGGGCGGATTTACCATTACGACGCATAATGCGTATTCATGAATGATTAATTCGATTATTACCGTATCGATAAGTGCATCACCGACATCATCGGCCGAAGAGTAATTACGGGCCGCGCATTTCAAAACAGCCTGGTTTCTTGCATATTAACACGGCTTGCCGTACGAAGGCAGGAACGTTAATAATCACTTAACGGGCTTTAAAGTTACATCGCGCCAGCCTGGCTAGGAGCTTAGTTTTGTTCGAGATTTATGGGCCGTGCGCAGTTTCGAGAACACCCCGACAGTGTTATAGGTATACATGCGCCGCCATTTCGGGAGAGCCGGTTTTCACCGTAGCTTTAACGGGTACGCACCGGAACATTCATCGGGATTAGTACCACGGAACGTTACCGCATATATCTACGTGTACTTGCCAGGTAGATTCTGCAAGCGTTTCTCGTTAATTTATTAATTTTCAAGTGTCGCCAAAGGAAGCCGAACAATAAAGCACGCATGACGGCGTTTATGGCTATCTTGAATATTGCTTTGAAAATCAACTAGATTCGTGATGTCGCCATGATCAATTATTTAAATTTCTCGTTTGAAAACCTTTCAATTTACAGTGTATAAACGAAAATATTCTTGAAATGGTTCAAACGTGTTTTTACAACACTCCCGCGATTGTTTGCCTCTGGGATCTCTCACGGCGACGAACGGTTTCAAGGGACGCGTGTTTACCTTCTTGAAGGAGGGAAGCTAGCTGCGTGGTATGCCAAAACGGATGCAGATCGCCAAGTCTCCACATCGCTCTCTTTCGACACTACACAACGCGTCTTGAGAATTCAACTAGTACCGCAAAAAGAGATCTCGTGGATGACATTTGCGTCGGAAGAAAGTCACGGTTTCGTCGGCTGGGCGTTTCGCATGGATGTGAGATGATGCATCGCGGACCGGTTAGGTAAACGTTGCATTTGCATCTAAAAGAGTCTGCCAGTAGTTTATATGAAAATGTAAAATGAAACAGTATTTCACATTGGATCTCTTCCGAGTTACTTCTCTTCCTCCCCTCTCTCTCCCTCTATTTCCTCCTTTTCCCTTTTTTACTTCGTTCTCTGTTCCATTTTCTTTTACTTCCGATCTCGTTTCTCTCTTCTAAGCTGCTTGGCGAACACTGTCTGCACGAACTGCACCACAAACGTAGCCAGTAGAATCAATTTTCTTCCTTCACCGGGAGAAATTGAAAGGCTACCACAAATATTTGCCCAGACCTATTAAAGACACGCAACGCGCCGTCGTGGAAAACGATTGGTCTTCCACGATCGATAATCGTCGGTCAATATCTGCGCGGAATTTCATACGGCCATCTTCCGAAACATAGAATATATCATAATACGATTTTTTTTTTGCAAACTCGACTGTACATTGATAACATGGAAGAGATGTTGCTCTCTACAGAATTTATCCACGAAGCGATGCTTTACAAGATAGAGACGCTTTGCGCAGTACATCTTTAGATACATCCAGGTCGAGAGATGGAGTCGTTACCGACGAGACATCATCTGTTCCCGGCAGAAATTTCATCCCCGCGTAAAAAGCGAGCACAAGGATCGGGAAAGGATGGATATAGCTAGCAGCTACACGATGACCCGACAAAATGTTGTTGGCTCTCTGTATAGCGCCGCGGTAAATCCACCGGTTCGTTGGGTGCTACCTGATCCGAACCAAGTGGTGGATTTACTCTTGGGCTCTAAGAGGCGATAACTTGCGGTTATGTTATCGGAATTGCGCTTTAACGCGGAACCACCGGAGCGCGAATCGCCGGTACCTCATAATGGAAAATGTGGCAGGACTCGTGCTACCGTCGATAAATCGATGTAATGATGATTTATCGAATCATTTGTACAATTAGATAATTACCTTTATTATAAATAAACGAAAGAAATTTAGTCTTTTATAACTGTTATTGTTATTCCGAATTCTCTTAGAAATGTAAAATATCTAAATTTTATGCATAAATTTGAAATTCATAAATACGCACGCGAGAAATGGAATTGTGAGAGCGAAATATATTTGACCCCGCAACGCATACGAAATACAGACGACGCGACATTGAAGTAACCGGGGCAGCGGATAGCGCGTTTCCGGCATAATTGCGAGATGGCATAGAAAAATAGGTGAATGGTACGCGAAGTAGTGGAGAGAG
>NW_017256287.1:2596572-2641485 GCF_001594055.1 Mycetomoellerius zeteki | reverse complement strand
GCAGGAATGACTCTCTATTACCCAAAAGCGCCCGAGGTAGCGCGGTGAGAGAGCGACTTTGATAACGCGCTTAACTAAGCGACTAAACGGATGTAAATCTATGCAGATTGCCTGCTGACAAAAATCTCGCGTACTCGAGAGTCGCACGGGCTAGCCATGGCTGCTCTCCGACTCCGACGGTAGTTTCCTGCAGGCGGAGTGTGCACTTAAAGGACACCCTTGGGACGAATTAGGTCGCTAATGGCGCGTCGTCGGGTCGCGATAGGTACCAACTTCGGAGATGCTTCTCGTTGTTTAACGGCGCGTCTATTCCACGCGAATCCACAATGCGCCGTGTCTGATTCTCGCGTCCGACTTCCACTTTCCAGTGTCGCGCGCACGCGAATTATCGCCGCCACGAGACACGACAATACGTACGGAGTGGCGCTATTCCGGCATGTGTATGTGTCCGTGAGCTCTTCCTCGAGTTCGAAGCTCGGCGTACGACCGCATATTTCCGGCCGATTGTCAGCGTCGCACCTTTCGCTGCCGCGTGGTTAAACACGACCGGAGGTAGGTTTTCCTTTGTCCCGGTAAAATAAAAGGCACCCCGAATCGACGCCTTTTCCCACGGGATCCAGATCCTAGGTGATCGTTTAATTGGCAATCCACAAGAGAGAAAGGGTGCTGTGGCGCACCAAGCCACGAAATAAAACGGCCGCTGGCAACCATAGATACCGACTTCCAACCTAACTCGATGGCTCGTTTGGATTGGCGTGGTTTCATATGGGAGTGTGTGAGAGAGAGAGAGAGAGAGTGAGAAAGAGCCGGACCGGATAACAAAACCCGTGCAATGTAAATGTATGTAGATTGGTCGCTCTTTTTGTGGAACTGTGTGTGCAATCTAGCACCGTGGTACCCTTCACCCTCGTCCACCCTCTCTCTGTTCAGCTCCTTCCATCCCTTTCTCTCTTTTCTATGTGTCCCTACGCTTTCACTCTTCCTCTCCCTCTTTCTATACGTCCCTTTTACCCTCACTTGCTCTTTCCCGTTGTCTCCGAATAATCACCTTCTCTGGTAATTACACCCCCACCTATCGCTAACCCTCGGGTTCTCTGATTTATGCCGCTCTGTATTCGCTGACGTCTAACGACTTCCAACGTTATGTATCGGCATTTGCCTCGGCACTTTACCAATGCCGGAATCACCGGTGGCTACCAACGCTCCCGTCATCGTTCCTATCGGAATGCGATCATTCATCCGCGCGGTAACGCTAAACGTTACCACGCCGTTGAATGTACCCCGCTTTATTCCACCCCCAAACGTATCCTGCATTTGGACACGACGGCGTGCAACGATGATATACCGTGAACGGATGTAGAAGCTATGCGACATTAGTCAGCTTTTGCAGATTAAATTGCCCGTAGATACGTTTTGATCGCTCGTTTTATATGAAAAATATACTTAAAAGCTTTTTTTGTATGTGCATATACATTATTATTTATTTTAAAATAGAAATCCATAATCTGAACTTCATCGATCTTTTTTCATAATTCTTTCATCGATTTCCGTTCTTTCTATATACATTTTTAACGCTATAATTTAAGCGCGATGAAAATTTTATTAAATCTAATCAGCTTACGGAAACCTCATCTTTCCGTATATCCGTTGCTGATGGTCTCTTGAACGAGCTATCGATTTTTAGAAGCGCTCGAGACTAACGAGTGCTGCACGTGACGTGAAAATAAGTCGTCGCCGTTCTTTCTTGGTAGGCAGTGAGATCGCCGAGCGATTCTCCTTCATAAACGACGCAACCTAGGTTGTTGAGAGGAGTCCAATGACGTTGGTTCATTAATAAAACCTTGGTCTAGGCGAAGTCTAGCAAGAGAGAAAGAGAGATCGAAACTCGAGGATTTGAGCTGGTAATCGGCAAATAAACGACGTGGACACGCGGACTAACCGGTAATAACGCGCGCAAGTGGGTTAATCCACTGATATCGGTGGAAGCTATATTAATGGCCGGGCACTCCCGCTGACTGCAAGAAACGATCATAATGAAGTAAGTGGTCTGCCATGGAAACGCTTATTACGGATTGCGGTTAAACTTTTAGTCTCTTGATTCTAATCTCCTGCGGAGAGGAAAATTTAAAAAGAATAATTACATACAGAGAGAATACAGTAAAATTGTATTTAAATTTAAATCTAAGTTTTTATCTCGTACTTTTGTTATTTTGAATAATACATCATTGCAATCACATAGATATTGTATACGGATCGTATTATTTGTTATATTTATCTTATTACATCTGTTTATTTTTAATAGAAAGATTTGAATAGAATCGAAAACTTGGATTTTACCGTATATTATGGAAATTATATATTCCTACGTAATCACACAAAGAATATTTCTTTCTGTACAGATAATACTTCCTTTACTACTTTCAAAATCTTATTTTATTTCCAAACTGTCACTAATGCGTAATTAAATATTGAAAAATTGTCCCGCTTTTTTTACTGAGCGTTCAGAATCTCCGAGCTCTATCGTCACGGTGTCGCGATTATTCGTCGGGGGACAAGAAGCCGTCGTCCAAACGCGTGCGTGTTTGCGTAATGGCATTACCGTGCCTAGTCCTCGACGTGCCGGGTATACGGGAACCTCTACACGTCGCAGTTACGCTCTGAGTCCTATGGAATCCCGGAGTGTGCCTAGGAAGCAATTCGGTCCTAGGAAAGTCCATCAATCAGCCCGCGGTACAGACGGTTTAAAAGCAGTCACTTTCCCAGCCGACGTTACCGGCTCGTACTTCACTCGGTCTGTGCCGACGCCCTCCTCGTGCTCCCTGTTCCTCTTCGATCCGCCTTCCTCATCTACGTACGTATCCCCGCCGTTTTTCTTTCTCCTTCTCTCTTGTCCTTTTTCTTTCTCTTTCTTTCTCTCACTGCCATCTTCTTCGAATTGCTTTTGCAACAAAATGAAAGAACAAGAACAGGAAAGTTACGGAAGAAGACGCATCTTGTTTACCTGTTTGCGTCAAATTCTTTACAAGGAAAAAATATCCATTTTTGTAAAATGAAATTTAAGTTTATACATAAGTTATTTTTAAAAAGATTTATCTTCTTTTCAAAAGAAATTTATTTTTTAGCTTAAGCTAAAAAATATTTTTTATTTTGAATAAACTGGTATTTTTATGTTTGTATGTCACCGCTTTTAAAGTTTCTTTAACTTCAAGCGTTCATTTCGATGTATAAAGCACAAGTAATTGAAATGCGTTTTATTGCGACATGCTGGTAAATTATTTTCATCTCATTCTCGCGCATCTAAGTGAGAAAACGAGAGACGAAAGTGTGGCGGAGACGAGCAGGAGACGAGCCAATATTGGTTGCCTGTCGGTGACGTGCGCGACTGCATCTACAAGACTTAATGGAGGAAAGGTTGTTCGAAATGCGTACGCGTATATTCCACCGTACGTACGGTGGAAATATTCCGATAACTCAGCAAATCGATCGAAAATTTAATCTGTTTTAGTGAAATTTCGCAAAATTTCATTTTCCGATTTATTAGAGATAAATTTGTTTCGAGCTAAATGTAAATGTCGTGAATGAAAATCCGTAGGATTAAGGAATTAGTGTAAAAAATACAATTTCCTATATATATATCTTTGGATTTAAATGGGAAACACCGGCAGACGGGATAATATATATATATATATATATATAAAAACTAGGAAATGATTCCTAAAATTTTTTTCAAAACTATTGTCACGACGAAAATACAATCTTGTTACATCGATCTACCATTTGGAATCATCATGCGGTAACTATGGCTCTATATGTGTAACGCCTGCATATTCTAGATAAATACGAGTTTGCAGGACTGCGTCGCTCTATTCGTGAGACCGCAACAAAAGCAATTACATATTGCTGGGCGGTATGAATGGACAATGGGTACGCATAATGAACATATTGCGTTGACATCAACGATGGTTAGTTGCATCGGACGACACAGTAGAGTTTCGCTGAGCTGTGCCGCAAAATGAGTGCGTGCCACATTTCTGCGGATTCGTGGACAATTTGACCGGAAACCGCATTCGGTCGTACGGGTGTAGAATTTCGTAATTATGCTATTCACGCGTTTCGGACACGCACTGTCTTTTCATTTCGCTGTTGTCTACATATTTGTATCTCTCATTTCTGATCGTATCTCGGAAACTTTTTTTACAATGATAATACGTGCCAGTCTGCGTGTCAGTCTTATTTTGATGAAGCGCTATGCATACACAAGTATATAGATCATTAATTTTAGCACATCACGTACGTGTACTCAGCTTGGGCTACATTTCTTTCTACTATTTTTGCGCCATCAGCGTCGTAATATCGCATCCGATACGGATCAGGCGTGTAAGCCATAAAAATCTCGATTCAACGAGAGCGAGAGTACAAAAATGAGACTGCTCTCTCGTCTGAAGATGGGATAACGAAGATGGGATCGAAATCTTTCGGAGACGATGCGGGATCTCGAGCTGGGTGGAAATTCGATGGACGCGAGCGGTAGAGAAGTCGAAGAGCGGATAGAACAAGGAACGATGAGGGGAGAGGAATATAAATGCTGCGAGTTGTCAATTTTACAGATCTCTTTGGTGGATCCGAGCTTTCGAGTTTTGGCCGTAACGAAGGGCGAGAGGGCATTGCAGCGACCGATAGTGGCGATAGCGGCAGTCGGTGAAGTTACGAGGGGAGAAAAGGGCACGGCATAGATCGCAGATAGCCGTAAAGGAAGGAGGAACTCCTTGCAAGAAAACCACGATAAATCTATCGGCGGGACACTCCTACGACTCCCGAGGATAGAGAGAGGCTCTTCGGCTATCTTGCATCTATTGTAAGGATCGGAACGGCCTCGTAGCCACTGCTATTGTGAGCGCGATCCTTAATTCCATCCGATTTCTGCCGGCGCCGCCGAATGTAAAGAGGAAGAATCGAGTAAGAGAAAGAGACCGCGGCGCGCGAAATCCTTTAAAGTCAGTTTCACTTTTGAATGAGACAACGTCGTCTAATCAGTAGAAGGAATGCACGTGGCTTTGACGATTCAGCAAATTAATTTCAACGTATTATAAATCTCAAAATCTCTGTGTTTCTTTATTCGATGTGAAATATAAAAGGAAACAAAGACCTTTAAGACATTAAAGTTAAGAGATGCGCGACACTTGAAATGACCACTTCATTTTTGTAATGTAAAAGCCATTCATTTATTAATTTTTCGGTCTCGTTATCGTAGCAGAATAACTGGAACAGTGTAATTTTTAATGAGTAGTAATTATCGTTCGCCATGATTGCAGCTGATTAAATTTAATCGACCGTACAGTTTTATTAATAAGAAGTCGTGGAACGGAAGCGAAAACAATGGCGACGATTTACCCCCTTGATACTCCCAGTTTCATTTCAAGTTTTATCTTCAAAATCTTCATTGCGCGCAAAGAGAGAGAGAGGGGGGGGGGGGGGGGAGAGAAGGGCCGATGAATATGCATTTTGCCGTAACTTTGCGCATAAAACGGTTTATCTTATACGGGTCTTCATGGGGGACGCTCGTCGATTCGCGATTTTCAAGTGGAGAAGGTCTAGCAGTTTGTAGAACGTGCACCTCGGAGCAGGCTAGTTCACGGCGTTCAGTTCGTATGATATACGACAGAAGTTATCCGAAGTCTGGATATTGGAATTTTAATATACGTTACAATCGACCGATCCTTCCTCAAACCCTCTCCCAACCACCAACGTTCCCGCCGCCGCGACGTCCCCATCGCTGTCCCTCGACATTAGTTTGCGATCTTCCACCCTCTCTTGATCCTTCTGTGTGCACATTCTCTTTCCATGTTCACGTTGAAAGTAGGACGCCATTAATCCAAGGATTCTTTCGCCCGAGCGCAACTTCTGCCGGGAGAGTGGATAAATCCTTTACTTAAGCGCACGGTCGCTGACTATTCCGCAACATTCGGCAGCGCGGAAGCGCAAAAATTTATAGAGAATTTCGCGAAACATGCGAGAAAGAGAGAAAATGGCATTAAAGCGTCACCGAACTTTGCAACAACCCGTAAATAGTGCCGTATATCTCAAACACATGCATATCGCCAAACAATTTTTTTAGATTATTCTTCGTTAGTCTTCATGATAGAATCTCTCTGAATTAATCGGGATATCTTTCTCTCTCTTCTCTGTCTCTCTATGTATGTTCTAACTATATCTAAAGAGGATAATAAATTTCAAAACGTAATATAATAATATAATTTATTTCTTTTAATGTTTTATTAATCTCTGCAATTTTTTATTTACTGATTATAATTAACATTTTGTAATCTTTTAAAGCACTTATTAAATTTAAATAGAATCGAGTAAAAATTTAAACAACAGTTCTTGATTCAAAGAATAAGTCTGATAAATCTTGACAGTTTATATAAAGACGTGTTAAATGTATAGCCTTTATATGTTGGAAGAAATATCTGAGCAAAGAAGATCCAGTAGTTCGCTCAGTGTTATGGGGGTTTTCTATTTATCGAAAGGCGAGCGGTTTATTTCGGCTATAAATCAATTGTCCATGCATGCGATGCATCAGAATGGGTGGGTATGCATTCGGTATGCATAAAACGGCATTGGCCACCTCTCGCGCGTTCCAAACCCCATTTCCACTCCCGCAACAGCCCTCCCACACCAATCCTTTCCGCTGTTCCGGCGCGTCGACCTTGTTATATCGACGAACGTGTATAGTGGCTACTGTCGGTACAGTACAACGTATCTTCGACTGCAAGAGCATGCAAACTACAGTCGAAATTATTATAAAATTTCGTTAATTTAATTTATACTAAAAGTTATGCGATTTTTTTTACACGCGATAAACTTTCAACTTGCGCTGAAATATTTTTTATAATTAATTTTGTTTTAAAATTTATAATATTTTTTTTTATTAGAAACGCGTTAAGTTAAAATTAAAAAACTATGCATTATTATTCTATAGGTACTCGATAGCATTTTTCATTTTGAAATAAACATTTTGATATTAATAATAGTATTATCATTCCGATAGATAGCTGTCTGTCTCGTCGTTATACCGCTTTTCGATCTAACGCGTACAGCCGACTTTTGATACGAATACGTGGATTGCGATATGAAACGAATACCGGGCTGACGTTTTCTCAATGACCATTTATCATATGTGAAAGCACGTCGAGGAGATGTAGGAAGATGCCCCGTCAACCCCTGACGTCGTCGAGGGGGCAATCTTTTTCTTCCATCGCAGGCGGCGTCTGCGGAGAGAAAATCAGGGCCAGGAGTGCGTTCCCTTCAATAACGATCGATATTTTTGTGAGGTGTGTGCGTCAAGGCGCCGGTGAATTATGGGCATAATAACGTCGTGCCGTCGACGCGGCGAGGCGGGACGCGAGAGAGGGAATAAGTGTTGTGTGCCGTGCACCCTGGAACGGCATATATCAAGTCGAGGATCGAGCCAGTTAGCGGCTCCGCCGCGGCTGTACATCACTTTGGGTACAATAAGCAAACGCGGGTTTGATATCCTTCGTCGGCATATCTGGAATTGCGATTAGCCGACGATGCCACGAATGCACGGTGTCCGGTTGAATTTGCGGTATCAAGAGAGGAGCCGAAAACAATGGTGCATCTGGGTTGCAGTTCGTAATTGCACACGGTATCTTTGCTAGCTCGTTTGCGAGATGAAACTGCCGAGACGCATGGCCGCGTGCATCGATCGGCTCGATTAATTTCCGTTCTCACGATAACGACCGTATCGGTTTCGCCACGAAGACTCCTAAATTAATCGGTGTTTCTTCCCGGCTCTTCGATTTATGTCTCCTAGCCGTCCGAGGAAAACGTGAGTCTCCAACGAGCTAAGAAAGCGAACCCGAAGGTTTCCGTGGTAAGATGGAGGGGATTGTAATAGCGGTATAATGAGTTTTCTTCCGCGGCATTGTTTTGCCGCGAGTAATTCTGTGCTGCCAAGCCCCCGGTGTGAGATTCGCGTTTGCGTATCGTACATTACGCGGGAGGGCGCGGCAAGACGGAGGACCAAAAACGTGGAATTGCTGCTGGACTGGGTAGGTCGCAACGGTATAGCGCTGTGCAACAGCGTACGTCGCCACGAGTTATACCTAATGAGTAATGCAGGTAATCACCATTATTTTTAAATCTCATTAACGCCTCCCAGTGTACATTATTCTCCACGGCTGAACAAACACACATGGGGCCAGTTTGTCCCGCCGTTTCCCCTCTCAACATCGTCCCTTTTCCACCGACGTAACCATTTTCATCTCCGCGCCTCTTCCCCGGGCTCGAAATTTCATTATTTAATACAATTGCAACGATATTAAACGCATAAATCGTGATAATGAGCAACCGGTGTTTCGCCAATAAAGGCCACGGCGCGCTGATTGGTAATTCTCGTGTTCTTCCGATCTTCGCAATTGTAGCTCAAATAACTCAAGAATACAGTTTGAGCTTCAGATAGTATAAAGATAAACGAAGTTTATTCACTGAATAAAAGAGAATTTTTATTCTGCGATCTTTTTACATCGATCCAGTATTATCACAATAGATGTAGCATATATTTTATGATAACAATTCTGTTGAAATATTTTTTATTCTATATCAATCAAGAAGCCTGTAATGCATATTCTATAAATATCTACAAAATAATCTTGCAATTATCGTAATTATGTTGTTTATAGCTTGATTTAAAATTAATCCAAATAGGATCTCACGCAGAATATAGTTTTATCCGTAAATACATCAGAGATCCATATTACTTATTACAATGCCGATACGATCGTTAACAATGTTTTAATAAAATGATTGTTCGCCCATGTACTATGTATGCTAACTCCGACCGTATCCATCGTTACGGGCTTCCGGTTTCGAGCCCGTACGGATTTACTAGGTGACCAAGCAGCCGAGCATCCAAGTAACAAGGATCAGCGTAAATGTGCTAGATCGCGTCAGAGCTTTATCCGGTTAATTAACTACCGGGAATTGCTGGTTTCTACGATACGCATGAATTTACAGCCAATTTCCAGCAATATTCTCAATTAGAACGGGGACGCCCGAGCGTAAATTGTTACGGGACCTACGCTGACTCGATCAGCGATTGATGGTCGAAAATAGTTGTCTCGCTTATGCAACCAGTTCGCACCTAATTTGCATACATTTCTTAACGATCATATCGCGCGACGCACGATAATATTAGGATCTTTGATATCTTAATAATAAATTGAATTCCCAATAATATTTTAACAATATTAGGATTTTACCTGAGAGCCTAATATTATTTTACAAGATAATAATAAAAATTAATTTTTTTCTGCATAAATAAAAGATTACATATAATGTTTTGGAAAATGTAATCACAACATAATAAAATAACCTTAATTATTTACGAAAGCGTTCCTATTTTTATAATTATTAAAATTAACTTGGCGTGCTTAGATCAATAAGGCAGATCGAAGGACACTATAATAGTTTTTGGCGTTGTGACGTATCGATCGAAATGTGTCAAGAGGGAATTCGAAATTCATTATTCGTTCGTCCTTTGATACTAATAGAAAAGAGCTCATTGTTTTGTTCGTGAAAGAATAGTTCTCATATATTCACATCTAATCAATTATAGTACTGTCCTGTATTCAGCATATCTTTATAATGCATATATTAAAGTGTACTATTTAAGAAAACGGAGTTTTATGTATATATATATATATATATATATCCTGAATATTCTCTATCAAACATCTCTGGTGTTAGATTGATAATAATAAATCTCTTAGAGAATCTCTTTTGACCAATCTTTTCTTATATGTGAGGCTTTTTCGTACTTTGTATAAACTTCTTTAGAGAATGGGACGATCAAACGGTTTAAGTATTATTCGTTCGTCGATCTTAGATTTTTTGAAAGAAATTTTATTAGCGGCGTAGAAAAATTGCAGCATGGATAGTGATGATCGATAGCGAAGATCTTACACTCAAGAGCTGTTCGGGGTTACTAGTTGTTGCGGAAAACTTTTGGTCGCCGTTGACCGTCGGGATAATATACGGAAGTGCGACAAATACTAAAAATTGCAGCTCGCTAAAAAGCTCTAAGTGAAAAGTTCTCAAGCACTGCAGCCGTTGTCGTTGACGTCAACATCACCGTCGCGAAGTGACAACAACCCCTCCCTCCACGTTATGAAGAAAACTGTCGCCTCTTCGTTGCACTGAGAGTGAGACTATCCTGTCTGAATAGGGAACGCTAAACGATATAGGGAAATATAAACAACTCTACTTTGAAGACTGACCGCATCATATGACATAATTTAATACACAGAGAAGTTTTGTACTTAGACTTTCTCTCTCTCTCTCTCATGGCGACGACTTGTATTTAGGCTAGTATCCATCCGAGAAACTTGGTTGTGGATTCAAGTTATTCTCACCTCGTTTCCTAGTATATTGTAACAACTAAAGTTATTCCTAACATATTTCTGTGCGCTATTGTCTGCCACATCGTCTTTTTATTTTTTGGTGAATTATAAAATTATCATCGATAATCACTATTCCCTTTAGACATTATGCGTAACCTAAATTCAATGATTTCATTTACAGTGTTCAAATTAAAATTTGGAAATTCAAATTTAATAAAAAGTTCATTTATGTTCATTTTTAACAGGGTATATTAAATATTCTGTCCAAAGATGTATATTATTTTTTACTTTTAAAAAGCATTTATATTATTATTGAGTAATGAAAAAATAATAAATTAGTGACAATTGATGTCAATATACATACTTTATAAAAGTGTACTAAAATTTTCGGAATTTTCAAGCACAAAAAATTATTAACGCTCATTTCATTGTATTAATTATTTTATTATTATTTTATTTTTATTTTAATATATCTTAAATTTTAAAAAAATTTTTTAGAATTAATTAATAATTATTATTAGCGTTATATCACAATCAGACTATGAGTATAAAAAATGCGATTCTCTGGTCGATTATGCCATCTATAACACAATATAGCAATAGATAGTAATTTAGCATACCTAATAAACGGTATAAAGCCGCTGGGCACGCAATAACAATTACAACGGTGATGCACCGGCACAGCAGTTTTGGTTCAGGACTCCGAATCGTAAGCTCGTTGAAAACTACCGCGGCGCGGTGTGGCTCGTGATCGGTAATGCATATTATACCGCGTGCATTTACATACATATGTAAATATGTACACGCACGTACAACGCGTACGTATGACTTTGTAGGCGTCTATTATGCAAATACATATGCATGAACATACGACGCATGCGAAATGTACTGTCTCGCGTGCTCGCGAGAAAACGTATGGACTCGCTGTTTGTGGTATTCGCTGTATATATAATATTCGCTATTTGTGATAGCTATACTCCTTGGAAGTTCATTGAGTTCGCGGGATAATCTCAGTCTCTCTTTCACAGTATCTTCATTCGTAGGAAAACTATATCTCACCCTCAAACTATATTGCAAATGCGATTGCTCCATCGAATTTATGCCGTCCGTGTCTTGGTCCATTATTAACTTTGTTCTAAAAATCGTGCGCATCCTACGCTTGGAGAACGTCGTTGATGGTTAACGATCCTCTCGGTCGATCGTGGTGGTGCTTAAAAAAAAAAAGCTTCAAATTAATGGCTCTACTCTCTTCCGCCTTTTCGTCGTCGCTTCTTTTCGTCTCGTCCGCATTTGCTCGTTATGCTCGCCGGTCCGTAGTGTCGGGACCACGAATAGGTCCTCTAAAAAATGTGAAAAAAATAATAAGAATTAGGCCTTCCCCATCGTTCTATATTATGCTATCCTCGTTGTTATTTTATCGAGTTGTCTCAGCAAGAGGAAAGATAACAAGGCTAAAAACATTCAAAGTGAAAACACGAATATCAAACGTACAATTATAAAATAAAAGAATGTAAGGGAGGGGGGTATATGGCAAAATGGAAGTCAGATATGATCCGAGCGGTAAGGAAGGCCAGAATAGTTTTCTCTGCGTATTAGAGAACAGAAAGAAGTTTAGTCACTTCTCCGGAAGCGGAAAATCGTCCGAGAGAACTCTACTTACGTATGCCAAGTTTAAATTGTAGCAGTTTCTTTTATCGTCCTCGTAACCGTTAAAGGAGTGGCGGTTTCGCGCGAGGGTGACGCTTTTTCACTTTTCTTCTCTCCGTCCTCTTGTTCCTTGCGTTCCACAAGAAACGTTTTCTCCTCGGATAGTGATCTGTTAAAAGAAGATGGCCCGGGACAGAATCTGTATTTTCGTGAATTATTTCACTGCGTATAGGTGTTTTTTTAAGCGCGAAAGAAAGTTTTTTTTAGAAAGAATGAATCAATACCATCGCAGGGAAAAGCAGAAAAGAACTGTAGAAATCGTATGGTGATGAAATTCGATAGAATGTAGTGCTGTAGACCTTGAATGGTAACTGCTAAGTGAACTTTGCGTATTGAAAGTGCTCCTCTTAAAAAAAAAAAAAATGAAGAACGATGCCATTATTATGATCGATCGTTCGCCAAATGTCGAGCGACGCATTTGATCTATTATTTTTTGTACGCGCTTTCGAGGTCTACGAGTTTCCATCTAGTTTAGTAGAAACGAAGAGTAACAACTCTAAAAAGAGCTTTACGATAGCGCTGACCTGTGCACGAACAAATGTTCGGTATATTAGTACGACGAAATGAGTTGTGCAAGTGTTTCACCTCGCACAAGATCGAGTGCCGTAAAACAAATGGCGAGCTAGGGATTGCAGACGCACTTCCGTCCCCGCCTGCCTCTAACGACGAGTACTTTTCCATCTGCACGTTGAAAGTCTCGAAGTGATATTACCCGACGCGAAATAAAGTGTCGGGTGTGCTATGAGAGGCGGTCAAGTATCGAAACGAGGTAGCAAGATGACGGAGAATCTTAGCGCTTTCGCGCCAAGAAACATATCTTTTTTCATTACGAACTTTCACACACATCGCATATATTCTGCTTTCTCTCTTCTTTCTCTCTCTCTCTCTCTCTCTCTCTCTCTCTCTTACAGAGACGCGATTTGCTTTAAGATTTTAAATTTTTTTTTTAAAAGCAAGATCTGCGATTTGTAATTAACCTTCGAGCAACGGAGCAACATTTGGATCCAAAGTAAAAATTTTAGACGGTTGTACAATCTGTACGATTAATACTATATGAGAGTCTAAGCTGTAGGTAAAAGAAATTTTGAACTTTTCTCAATCAATCACCGTAAGACAGAGATACACTTGCATTCTGTATTTCAAACAAAACCCAGAACTTACGCGTAGGTTTCATATATATATTTATATATATAGCTGTAATTGAGTATTTAAATAATAAAAAACGAAGAATAATTTTTCTTATGGACATTTATATATTATGGGAAACGTCTATGTGTATTTCTATGGAAACATCATGACTTAACGTAGAATGAAAGAAAAAAGAGTGAGAGAGAGAGTGAGAAATCGTGTCGCATGTGGGTCGATCGCATGACTACGGGCAATTGCTCTTCCACAATTTGAAGCTTATCGACCTGACACGGGCCAAGCTTCGATGTATAACGACTGCCCCGTTCTCCGTCGGCTAACAAAGGGAATTTTATCTCGTAGCGATTTAATTGCTCGCCATGAAGGCTCTTTTTCCCTGTTCTAGTTAATTTGAAGTTTGCACGAGGGTGGGCGAACGCGGCGAGGAAGCAGAGACGATGGAAAGGACCTTAAATGCAAGACGAATTTGGGTAGATTTAAATTTAACACGGTTAACGACCTTACGGCGCACTTTGTTACCCTCGAGGCTGATTTGCGTTTCGTTATCTCTCTCTCTCTCTCTCTCCCCCTCCCTCTCTCTTTTTCTTTCTTTGTCCGTTTCTCTCGTTCACATGCAAGTGCACATTTGCGCGCATCGCATTTTCCGAGGGCTCACGACCCATAGAATTTATACGGTCTTCTGCATCAGCACTTTGGGACATTTTGCAGATTAGGACATTTCACGAGCGACGTATTCGCCAAGGCGAAACGAAACAACAGCTACTTTGGATTCATTAAAGAGATCCTCTCTGTTTTGTACAAGGCGAGATGACACCCTAATTTTCCCCAAGCGAAGAAGGGGTTGTGCCGTTTAGATTACCTTCTCGTCAAACACATTTGTTTGATTGCTCTTTATCATTAATTATTCTACCACTTAATTTTCAGAAAACATTCTCATATCCTTTTCTGATTGCGCAAGGATTAAGCGATTTTGATCGCTTAAAACATAATCGGCTTGATGACTCACGTCCTATATAGAATTCACCGCAGCTCATCAACTCTTCACCGTATAATTTAATTAAAATCGAGTCCTTCAAAAATATAATCGAGCTGTGAAACGTTCCAGATAACATTAACGTTGTTGGCATTTCTACTTGCCATTGAATAGGGAATGCCTAGAGAGATAGTAAACGAGATGATCGCTACGATAACGAAATTCGACAAAGAAAAATTACCCTCGGAAATGAATGTGTTATTATAACACGAAGAGTTTGAAAGAAGTCCTCTTCGCAAGAGAATGAGGAATAGAAAGGCATATTAGGGTGTTTTTGTAATTATCTTTCCGTGTATACTCTGGAGAGACTGACATTTTTATATTTATTCATTATTCTTTATTTAGTGGTTAAGGCAGAGGATATATGAATTTAAAGATGCTGTAACACGACGGGTGGTGCATGACTAACTTGATAGTGGGTCAAAATTTTAATCAAGACTTTTATGTGGCCAGTGCCGCGGCGCCGCGCACGTCGAAGTCTGAGAGAGACAAAAGACCGGTGGCAGAGAAACTGCTCCGCGTACTACGATGTTGGTCCGTTGGCTTCTTTTCGTCGTAAAATGCATATTGGATATTTTTACGACGATGGTAGGGAGAGCGCGCGAGGGCGATTAGCTGTTTTTAGAGACATCAACTTCAAGGAGGATAGATACTTCGCGTTTTTCGGATCAAGCGATTTTAACGTTGGCAAAAAACGGTCCCGTTTTCTTAAAGGTTGACTTTGAGACTTTAATGGAGAAAAGCGGGAATATTTTTAATAATTTTTTTTAATTCGACGAATATTATAAGAACCTTATAAAAGAAAAAAGAATATTTTACATTTAATATTTTAAAAAACTTTTAAATGAGTTTTTGATAAACTAGAGTTTTATTAGTAAATTGAATTTAAAATATTTATTAATTTATTCTCGCACTACTTTACTGCAATTATACATTATTTAAGTATAAATTTTAGTTTGAAAGAAAATAACAAAAAGTACCAATCGGCAATTTCATCTATTATTCAATCGACAAAAACAATAGAAATAACGATTGCCGGAAAGAATACGCATTTGAGTCTGCGACATTTCACGATCGACGTTCTCCCGATATTCTATCTCGGTCGCATCTTGTATGACATCGCCATCGCGACGTCGAGTTTGTTTTACACGCCAGCTCGGCAGAACGTGACCACCCTCGAGTTACTAATATCAAAGCCCTTTATATGCGGCGATGAACAAAGGCCCGACGCGAGAGGAAAAAAAACGGCGGAGAACGTGACAACGAGAAGTATCAGGGCTCGAAGGATTAACGCTTTATTACGAGGTCGGCTTTAAAGTCGAAGTCTTTTAGCCAGTTATACATATAGTTACATTCAGGCCGAAGACTTTCTTTTGTGTGCAAGTTTTTGCAAGATACATCAAACTCTCAGCCATATAAATACAAAATATAATATTAATGTAGGTATTGTGATGCATTCGAGGATTAAAATTCAATAAGTTTGATTAACTCGAACACAATGCTGTTAAGTGTACACTTAACAATTAAAAGAAACTGTTCCTTTACGCTTTACATGCACTGAGAGAAAAATATTTTTGGTGTTTGTAACTACAATTACATGTATCGTAATTATAATTATTATTACTATAATGTTAATAATAATTCGCTTGTCTTAGCGCCGAGACACTACCGTGTCTCCAGGTAACTATATATAGTTCTATATACAGATCTATACATATACAGAGTAACTGAAATAACACCTACTAATCATATAGTGCTATTCCTAATAAAAAACTGAGACGAGAAATCCTCTATCATTTTGCAATTTTCACAATAGTTAACGAGATATTAATTTCTAAATATTACCAAATAAACGGATAAAATCGATGTATAAGACAATTTTAAGTGGGCGTTATTTTAGTTACACCCAGTATATTAACAAATATATATGTATAGTTGGCAATCGGAAAATGATTATAATTACAGTTTTTTTATCATAAGATTGATTGCAATTACTACACTGAAAGAAAAGATTGGTTGCTGCAACAAATTAGATGGTAAAATATGGCATAGCATTTTTAATTGGCTGCAGTAATCAATTTTTTATTTCGTTAGCCAATCAAAATTCTATACTGACATTGTGGATAGGCTAACGCAACCAAAAATTGGCTGCAGCAACCAAAAATTGACTGTTGCAGCCAATTAAAAACGCTATGCCATATTTTACCATCTAATTTACTGCAACAGCCAATCTTTTCTTTCAGTGTATAATTTATAATAATTGCAATATTTTTATGCTAATAATAACTGTATTATGATTTTCGATTGCCAATTATATGTATATATTTATTGTTAGAATTCTATATATAGTTATTACTACTAACATTATAGCAGTAATAATCGTAATTATGGTAACATGTAATTATAATTACAAATATCAAAAGTTTTTCTCTCATCAGTATGTAAAATCGCGAGTCCAAAACTGCTCGTTTGCATAAAAAGAGAAGTATTGCGTGAAAAAGTACGTCGATAATTAAAGCAAAGCAATTTGAGGGTATCGCGATTCTGTATTTTGAACAACATATATTTTATGATTTCGTAACGTCGGTGTTCGCCTACAGTGCATAAAACAAGATTCATATGCATATTCGTATCTTATAAAATTTCCAAGAATACATTATACGTGGCAGAGAAACTCGAAAAGCTATTCCTAGAGCTATGAAACATTGTACATTTGATACTCCGTATCGTTTAATGAAATTCTATCAACGCGACGCGCAGAATGTTCGGAAAATATGAGGCGCGACAACGCGAGAATTTAATATTCTATAGGCGGTGGCCGGATTTGCATGTGTTCTTATCATCGACGCTGTGCGAAAACGCGCGAACTTCTTGGCATCCGAGAAACGCAACGGCGCGCACAGAAATTTGGTGTGCGCCTTATGAAAGACGGTCCCGGAGAGAAACTCAAAGTATTAGTTCTGCGTGAGGTTCGCGTAATCCTCTTTCGGATCACCGTCATTTTCCAGCTTGTCGCCGTTCAAGCGCTTCGACTTCGACTCGGAACTTCGATTATTGCGTTTTCATTCAGCGATTGTGGGGAACCGCGACGGGAATCGCATGTATAGTAGTCCGTCGTTCTTAATTATTCGCGCGAGAAAGCATCACCGCGAAATTATTGCCGCGGAACGTAACGTGCCGAGATGACATCACCGCAGTTACGGTGGCGGATAGATGAGCGACGGTGATACGAGAAACACGAGCCGACGCGGAAAGCGTTGTCTTGGCTCGGTGATGCTGTTTCCCCAGTATTATACTCGGCGTTATGCACCAACAATTCGGGCCGCGTTTAATCAACTGAGCATCGCACCCCAATTGTGCAGATGCCGTCGCGCGCTTGCCTGGCGTCGCGTCGCTCGCAAGCACCGGATGGATTTCGCAGCCACGTGGATGGATTAAATTTTTGAGATACGCGTCACCTGCGTTACTCCGTCGACGGAGCAGGAATAATTCCGCACCGACTGTCGAGATATTAATTATAGTGATGTCACGTAATCGTGTTTGTTGTGATACGGATATTTACTGTGCCGTTTTTCCGGCGCTGTCGTTGTTATTTGAATTTGTTGAGAGACAGCAAACACATGAAAACTTTTGTATCAGAATTTTTCGCAATTAAAATATTTTTAGATATTATATTGCGGAAAAAAGTGTTACATTTTAAAGATTTATCATCTTTTTCTAATAAGTGCATTGATTTTCATTCTGTTGAAACAAACATATCTACTCTGTTATATTTTTTTCGTGATGAAAAAGGTCGACGATGATCATTCTATAAAGTCACTGAAATATAACCACGAATTGATAATGGATTCGTAAATCGAGATAGAATTCAATTTCGTTGCATATGGAATCCTTTTTTTTATAACGAGTTGAGTCGCATCGGAGATAAAACTTGATGGACCGTGCCAATACATCCAAAACGTCTTGTTTGGATGTATTTTTCTATATTTCCGTTTTTATATGTTTTTTTAATCATGCCGATGTATTATGGCATTATTAATTACACGAGAAATAAAAGACACCAGTTTTCTATCGCAACAATAAATAAATATCAAAGATTGTACAAGATTAAACACAGCATCAACTTTAACGATCGAAGAGGATATTTCCCTGAGCAATTTTATTTTATTCTTTTTTTTTTTAATTATCCTACTATCCACGTTTCATTCTCGTTCTATTCGAGGAAGGTCAAATATTTCCGAGGATGATCACATTGTCAATTCTTAGTACGAACCGCGAATTTCTATTTCCACATTCGGCGAAGATGATAATGGACTGAGTAGATGAAACGGTTGAGAAGTTGCAATCCGAATACAATCAAGTCTCGAGACAGAGTCCTTCGATTATTATTTGGTCGTCTTCTTTCCACCTTCGTCTTTATACTTTGTTACATACTGCGGCTTCTGCATTTCTTCTCTGCAATAACGCATTTCGCCAGCCCTTATAGCCTTACACACGCGAGTCTTGAATTTTCTTTTATACTTGCCGCTATTAGTCACTGCTTGCACAATATCTCCCGCTCTTTTCATGTGTATATATTGTATACACAGCCTTTCTTATTTATCCCAACACTTTCACTTATTCAAAGTTTTTTCTTTTCCCTTGTTCGGACTATTTTCCTTTGTAGTTTTTACGATATGCCGAAGGCGGAAATTTTATTCACAGTATTGTGTTGTATCTAATGATGCCGCTTTTAACATCAGATGTCCTGTATGCAGTGTTTTCGTGTTTTCGACCTTGCATTATTTTCCTAAATATAACTTATTCGAAGATAGAAAAATTATTCGTTAATAACTGATATTACTTTCTCTCTTCAGCAGAAAATGAAAAGACCTGCAATGATTATAATAATAAATACAGCTAAATTTATTTTTTATATAACATATTGCCATATTTTGGAAAATAAATTTCGAAGCTTTTAAAATATAAAAACTAGTTCAGGTTAGAAACAATAATTTGCTTTTCATTACTAAGAGTTCAGAAATCAATCATTGAGGAAGACAAGATATAATTTCTACCCACTGATGGGTACGTTACTTTTAGACAAAGCAATGAATTAGCTGGAAGGAGTAGAAGAAAAAAAAGGAGAACCGATCTCACAGAAGGAAAAGTTCTCATCCATCTTTACCGCGAGAACAGCATAATTATAGATTTTTAATCAGCCGATTGAAATGCAAATATCTATCTATAGTGACAGTTGGCGATGCTAGGATGAAATTGTTGAGGAGAGAAAGAAGGAGAGAAAGAGAGAGAGAGAGAGAGAGGAGGGGGGAAGAGCAAGTAAGTGGAGAAGGCATGAAATCCGTAATGCCGACATAAACTTTCAGCAGGGAGAGAGGAACGAAATCAATACTTCAATATCCGCAGTAATAGCAGCCGGAGTTAACAAGGGTCTGATTGAGCCGGAGTTTGCTTGCGAGTTAGCGATGTTTCGAGTTTCACGATCCGAGGAATCGAATTTATACGCCGTTGTACCTTCTCGTTTGTCCCTTGCGGGAGAGAATGCCGTATTGCTTGTGCTTTCGACTGTTCTCGTACTTTTGTCGCGGCAAAAGGTTGTGCTAAATTTGCGATCGACAAAACGTCGATCGATGAGACATACGCGAAATTGAGGGCTGGTTGATCTTACACCGATTTATTTAGCTCTTACACCTGCAGCGCTATACAACTGACACAACTGTGTGTTTCCAGTTCGAGCTTAATGCATGCTCAACATGTCCCGTGTTTGTTTGCAAAACAGTATTTGCGAGCACCACGGATCGCCGGATCGGCGAGTTAATTCGGTCGATAATCCCTGCCCTCATTTCTTCCATCAGTAAGGAAAAACAACCAAAAGGACATGGCGAAGTTTCTGATTAATGGAAAGGTCTTTTGGGCTTTTTGTAGTTCGAAGCAAATAAGTGATTCATTGTGAGTAGCTTGCGAGATGGAAGTCGAACCGGGAATACAGACAAAGCAAAAGCTATGGACCGAACGGCTCGTCGGTTCATTATCGTCTTTGTAGCCCATATCCGATAAATCCGAACGAATAGGGGAACGACTCAGCATCCCTCAACATTGATCCACTTCGCTTTTGGAGTTACAAAAACATTTTTAATATTTGATTGTAGCTACTATTCTAGCGCTGACCAACACATATCCGGAAATCTTTTAAGGTACTCGCTTCGTTCGTGCAGAAGCGGAAATAAATCTTCTTTTCTGCCTGGAGAAGAACGCGACTCCGACTATTTTCAAAGAATAGACGGGATATTTTTACAGACTTCCTTTGTGGCGCAAGATATAATTTCCCCGTTATCTTGTGTAAGAAGCTATCTCTCCATAAAGTAGTATATATACAGTAGTATACTTTAGACATACCTGGGATCTTTTCAAAAGCCGAGTTTACTATTGAACTGTACATTTCTTTTACTGTGTGTAGTATCTTTTCCGAGTTTGTAATCCTTCGCCGCAGCAAATAATTCTATCACTTCGTTTTATCAAACGGAGCAGTTAGTCGCGCCAGCGGAATTCCGGTTAATTATTCGATATACTATGTACATATATGGAACGTAATGCGAGATGACGTTCGGTTCTTTTTGTTGTTTTCGGATGGGCGATCCGGCGTAACTATACCCTATTCGTTATGCGTCGCCGTAAGTCTCTCCGGCCGGACAGCAGCGCTTAATCGCGCGCAAAACGCTCTCGCATGCCGGGGAATAAACGATGCGAGACCTCGGGTTTACGAGCGTCGGCAATAAAACCCACCGCCGGGAGGTAGAAAAATCGAGCGCAAAGTAAGGTCATCGTCTCTCACGCGCTGCTGCTTATTTGCATTCCTGTTTACAGACTCGCTGTGTGCAAATACACGGCGCAATGTGACGCGTGACGGCTCAATTATCCTGAAATTACCTCAGATTTTGCGCACGAGTTTCGCAGCGACCTGTCACGAAGCGAAGGGGTGCGCTAATTGTGGTAATGTGACGAATCAAGCGAGTCTTTTATGATAGGTTGATTTATACATATAATGAAAATTACGAGGTTAAACAATTAACAAGGAAATTTAATTCTAATTTAACCTAATTTAAATCGCCACTGCTCCTATGTAATATGTCGTTATTTTATACTAAAAAAAATTAAATTTGTAACTATATATTTTTGATCTGTAGCTGTAACTGTGTGTGATGATGGAAAACAGGATGAGATTTTAAGATTTCTCAACAAGTGATTGCCTCGTAGTGCTATGTTGACTTAAAAAAAAAGAACTGGCGTTATTGTTAATCATTTAATTATAATTCAGTTAATTTCTTTCTAATATAAGCACCTTTTACATTTATCTAGCCAATCTGGTCAATACTGCAGATCTGATCCGGCGATTTCACCTCGCGGCTTCGTGATCGCTTGAAGATAATAGGATTGCCGACACACTTCCGTGAGCTTAGAATCCTGCGACCCCGAAGAATTTCCTCTCGAATCCACCCCGATCGTATTAATACAAATGCGCGAGTTGGCGCGAGAGAGATCGTTGGGACGTACGGAAAAGGTGCACCAGAGGATAAACGCGCTAGAGTCTGAGGAAATTGCATTCCCCGCATCAATCTCTGTCGTGAGGGGGGGCCATAGAAAGGGCCGGGGAAGGGACAGGGTAGTTGCTTGTGAAACGACGACCGGGGGCGAAGACGGGGAAAGGGCCTTTGGAATTTTTCAATATACCTATGCCGCAGAGCATTGCCCTTCCTACCCCCATTTTCTCTCTCTTTCTCTCTCTCCTATCTTTCTTTTCCTCTCTCGTATTGTTTCACATAATTACGGTTACGAGAAAAAGTAGCAGCCGTAGCACGCTTTGGAATCGCCGGGAAGATTTCGTTTTTCTGGATCGATGACTGTGCACTTGATTCCACGTACCTGCCGTTCGTTCAAAGGAACGCGCGAAATTCCACCAAAAGCTTCTCTTGAGTTTACCCGTACTTTGTCCCCTCACAATCTCCCCCCCCCTCTCTCATTATATTATTTTTCTTTCTTATTATACTATTTTCCATATTGTTTTTTTTTGTATGTTTTCTTTTTGCCTGTTCTTAGTGGACTTGCCTTTAGAACAGTAATAAATACTTTATTTATTTCTCTCTCTCTCTTTCTCTCTCTTTCTCGCAAGTTATCTGTCTTTTTAGGAAATTCGTTCGTCAATTTCGGAAAAAAATGTGAGACCGACAGAGATTGGACGTGACGAAGTCGCGCGCAACTATATCAAACGCAATGCGTCAAAGCTACAATGCGCGGGGTGACAGCGAAATGTAAAAATCGAAATGAATACCGAATATAGGTGAATCCATAGTGTTCTGTTAATTAACGGTCTTTGAGCAATGGAATTACTATTGATGAGTTCTCGAATCATATGATGGAAGCGTCGATGCGACCATAGTCTCGACTAATATAGATCGACGAGCACGTCTCTCGCAATACACTTCTACTTTTTGACGGAATACCGATTGATTCATAGTTTTATTTACACGAGCAAGCTCTCCTGCGATATTACGGACAAATTCTTATAAGTGAACTTTTACTACAAACTTTTCCTGAGACATACATTATATTACTGGCGATTTTCCACCCTATTTCATTCGTTCGTTTTGCCTACAAAAAAAAACGGCGGACTTTCTCGGCTACGAAGAATGGGGAAGAAATTAAAAGGGCACGAAAGCGTGAATAGGCAAACGCGACGACAGGTCACGACGACGGGACTCGAAGAAACCGGCGGAATAGCTGCAATATGCGCGGCCGGTGGGTGCACCGGAGTTCAATATCGACACGTACACAGGCGCACGAGTGCGTCACGCACGCGATATCACGACATCGACGTATGTGCGAACAGAAGGCGAGCTGAGACTCGGTTGCTTTTATTGTGATATGTGTCGCGACGATTATTGAAAAGCGCGAGAAAGTGTTTTCTCGCGACGCGTCTGCGCCGCCGCGCTGTTCTCCAATCGCGACCACTTTGACCGAGAAGTTATTGGCTGTGTTTCTTCTTAACGCCGTCTAATATCAAAGTTAATATTGCCACCAACAACTCCTCGAATCCCACCGCCGTCGCACCCTTCCCGGGCAACGTGATTAGGCGAGGTTCTCGAGTTTTCCGCTCTCAAAGCCCCCGCCTCGGCGGTAAAACTTCCGCGACTTCGTGATGTGTTGCTGTAACCTCGATGTGGGTGCAGAAAGGGCGAGCTTTATCGGATATATTGGGAAATCTTCATCAGCCGTGGGAGCTTAAGAGTCTCGTGGCTTCGAGGGTCGACTTCGTAACCGCCGCCAGTATTACATACTATATAAGTTAACGATTTTGTGTTTCGTACAATTCGCCCTGCGATCTCCTTGTGAGAGAGAGAGACGTGTACACTGAAAAAAGAAACTAAATTTTAATACATATTTGTTTGAATAGTTCAAAGTAAATATTTACTAAATGTAAACACATATTTATTTGAAAAAACCATTAATTTGATTTAACTATCATTTTTTATTGAATAAATATTTATTTACTGTAATTAAATGTTTACTTGTATTATTCAAAGAAATATATAATAAGATTTAGTAAATTATTTTTCAGTATAGGTTGTGACTTCCGTTTCTTCTTTTCCTTCCAAACATTAAGTACTACATTAATACTAATTGATACAACGTATGAAATGCAATATTATATGTATATAAATGTAGTTTGCAAATTGTATTTATGTATTCCACTGCGACCACAAGGAATGAATAATGCAGCTATTGAGAATTAATACTGTCGCGAATCATACTCACGAGATAAATATTTAACTTCTTATGAATATCTATCACATTCCATAAGAAGTCTCCTTTGCATTATCGTTTATTAGCTTTCTTCATAAATGACCGTCGGTCTAAACTGACGGAAACTTTCAAGGGCAAAAAAGGAGTGACGCGTCGTCATTCGTTGACGTACCGTTTCGCGTTTCACACGCGGTAATGCGGGGTCTACAATAGAAGACGTAGCGGTCGTAGAGTCTTAAGTCGTAGAAAATTGACCAATCACAGTTGATCATTCTTCTCATATTCGACTATGATTGGTCAATTTTCTACGACTTGAGACCCTACGACTTCTATTATAGATCCCACATAAAGCCCATTCTACAATTGCGTAAGTGAATGGGTGCATCCAGAAGCACGACCGCTCACTGAGCTCTTGCATCTGATTGGCATATTCCATTAGATCTAAAAATATAGACCAAACAGGTACAAGAGCTCACTAAGCGTTCAGTGAGCGGTCGTGCTTCTGGATGGACCTATTGTAATTGTAAGAATTGACCAATCACTGTCGAATATTCTTTTCATATTCGATTGGTCAGTTCTCGACTTACAATTACTTACAACTGCGCTTACGCAATTGTAGAATGGGCTTAATTCTGATAATATATCTAACGACACTTTTGCAATTTCCGCAAAACAATCCTCAGGGGATGAGAGAGAGAGAGGGGGGGGGGGGGGAGAGAGAGAGAGAGAGAGAGAGAGAGAGAGAGAGAGAGAGAGAGAGAGAACACTGTTCCGTCGCGAATAATACTCACAATTATAATGAGGAACCATAAGCACGTAGCACGGCGTGAGGCCGCACATACTCCCGCGGTCGCCGCAGCGGGGCCTTATGTTACGACTTACGTTAGGTACGTGCTTACGACTTACCATTGCGATCACGCGGCGGTTTAAGACGCGGCGGCTAATCTAAGCACGACGGCACAGAGCACGTTTATCAACAAACAGTTCTTGCAACAACCTGTTCCTAATAATCTCCCTAATTTATCAACCCTCCTGCGAAACGTGGGACAACTTTCGCTTGAAAATTTCTGCCGCTACGTGTCCCGATAAGTTATACGCGCATGCAACGTGGGACCGAGCGTGCCGTCTGTAAATCACACGCGTTACGGTCCTCACATTAAGATACAATTCGATTACTGAGCAATTGCATCGTGAGCGTTTGCGTTCGAGAGCGAAGAAAAATATTCTTATCCTATTGTGCCTTTATCTTATTCACCTAATAATTTGCTGTGTCATAACTATTTAGTTTAATCTATAATATAGATACAGTCAGTGGTACGCATGAGCGTCAGCAGTTCTCTGAAAGAAACAGAGCATATTAAAAATTAAGGTTGTATTTTTAAATTACATTACATTCTAAATGCATTTACTTAGAATATAATATCCAGTTAACATTATTATTGATTGTAGCCTGCCGTCGAAACATGCTTCCCATGAGATTTTCGGCAGCAGAGTTGGTAAAAATTTCTAAATCTTTTCTAAAATGCGAAGATAATTGCTTTAAAGTAAATATTCATGGTTCTCGAAGCTTCATCTTCATGATTGACCAAATATTTTCAATTGGATTTGCATCCAGAGATTGGGATATAACCAATCCATCGATCGATGTCATTTTCACGTTTGTGAAAATCTCGAAAAAGCATATCTCGTGGAAATCATAACGACAAGATATAATCAATTATAAAAATTAAACGCCATACTAAATAAATGCATTTTAGCGAATGTAATATACTTTAAAAAATACAACTTTAATTTTTAACATGCTCGGTTTTTTTTTTTTTTCAGAGAATTGTTGGTGATGCTCTAATGCCAATGTGAAATATCTTATCAATGTCGTTTTAATGATAGACAAATGATACCTGAGTAATGCAAATTTCGAGAGGCGACTAATAACGCAGATTTTCTAAATCTCATTTCATCGATCTTTCTCATGATTTTTATTTTAGTCGCGTGATACCGCTAGCTCATCAGAAACTCGTGATCTTCGTCATCGTTCTTCGCTCGGCTGCAGAGTCTAGAACGAATAGCGAGAAAATGTTAAAACGAGGAAAGAGTTGGTGTCTAGACAGAAGAAGGAACGTAGAAGTCTGGGAGAAGGACTTTATCTAAACACGGCGGGGTGTCGCGTGATGGATCACTGCCAGCGAGCGGCTAGGCGGATTCAGCGGAGACCGCGTCGCGATTCTCTACGAAGATCACTCGAATGCACTTCGGAGAGTTATCTAGTCGTGATAGCGATAACAACTTGCCGTGAGCGTACAAGCCTCGCTTCTTCGTCATTCTATGCGGCGCGCGCTCGCCTGCGGGAACTTTTCGCAGTAAAACTTAGATGTAGTCCCTGTAGGCGTCTAGTTTCCAACGAGAATTTCTCTTATGTCGACTTTGGGAGCTCGTTACGCGGTGAAGTAATGAGTAGATGTTTCAACTCGTCGTAAAGGATGATTCGCGCCTTCTTACGCTGGTTTCATGATTCTCTTTTGTTCTCTAACGTATGTCTTGTTGAAATAATTTACTGGTTATATCTGTGTTATATCTTAGAACAGAATTCGAGTACACGTGAGTGCTGTTCTTTTAAAACGAAGAACTTCGTTTAGAAGAATATGTATGACTACTTTATTACAAGTCGGTTTGGAAATTGAAAAAGTTCTCGATGTAGCGGCATATATAGACATTACTCGTTGCTGCAACTCGTAAAGTTTAAATTGGTTACACCTTCGACTTCGGGAAGATTCATTCGACGAGTTGATAGTCTCAAATGAAACATACAATGAGATAAGTCTCGCGCACGTTGCAACAATAAGACCGATGAGGCTGCAGGGAAAGAAAGTATTGTGTTTGGGAGAACAATAGATTTCAAGATTTCCGTAGTGCCTGGCGTTAACGTCTGCTTCGACTTCATTGAACGAGTAAATTCTCTAAAGAACGCGAAAGTCAGTTCCATTTCCATGATCCACCATAATTGGATTAAATTTCTCAGTGACGATACAATCGTTTCCTTTTTGCATTATTACAAATTGTATATTTGCGTAGTATGGAATTCTTGGCATACTAAGTGTATCAAGTTTCTCATTAGGAACTTTTAAGATTGTAACTGTACATTTTAATATAATGAAGCGAAAATTCATTCGCCGCTTAAAAAGCAATATCATTCAGCGTGCGAAAGCTTCCTTTTCTCGCACGGTTACTTTTGATCAATTCATTCGATTACTAGGATGCACTACTTTCATATGAAGGTTTGATGACTTATTCATCATGCGCTGTTTGTCGAGTTTATATCCTTTTTAACGACTAAGTAAGTGCATAAAGCGAAAAGAAACGGTAGAAAATCTAAAATATATTTATTTATATATTACAACCTACTTTTGCTCAATTTTAAACTTTATTTTTTTGTTAATAAAGTATAATTCGAAATAATTTCATGTATTCTATGAAATATTCTTCAGAGATTCTGTAAATTTTTCAGTATGCGTTTAGTATTTAAAAATGTTTGTGTAATTTATGTTTTAGGGATTAGAAAATATTATTAAATTATTTTTGAAAATTCTGTGAAGATATGAAAAATTTACACTATAGTTGTACACACTGGGGTCCCAGAAACCCCAGTTCAATTTGCTAAATCGAGATTTTTTTATATTATTGAACTTTTCTTTTTCTTTGAACCTATATATCTCGAAGCTCCTTAATTCTATCAAACTTTTACACATTATGGACTTGTTCCTTAATCAACTCTCCATCGATCGAAAAAAAAAGTTAATTGAAATGTGTCCATTTTTACGGAAGTTACGGTAACAAATATGGATGGGATCCCAGAGATCCGGATGTGTATATCAAGGATCGAAAAAAGTGTGTATAGCTAGAATTAACAAGAATAATTAGTGTTTTAAATATTCTTAACTTTTCGCCGCCTAAGGTTTCAAAGGCACCATCAATATTTTGATAGTGAAAAATTTTGATAGGTAGATTTAAATCTGTAAAAAATAGATAAAATATCATCCGTTTTCTATAGTAAAAACTCATTAAAACTTTAACAAGTATACCAGAATTTTTTCGCATTTTTTTTATAAGCTGGAACAATAAAAAAAATTGTTGTGTTTCTCGAAGACCTCTATTGTCGATGGAAGAGTTAAATTCTATGTGGCCGGCGGAAAGTTAAAATACCGAAAAGTCATTGAAAAACATTTGGTTGTGAATGTTTATTGCGAATTGCGGAACCATTGTTTCCACGAATGCAAAATAAGTTAAACGGAGAGAAAGAAAATTCGCGCGCATGAACACACGTATTTCGGCGATTTCGGTATGAGAACATTACTGAATCGACAGAGCCGGACCATTTATTTAAAACCCACTCTGAGGAAGTACGTAAGCGAAGAGGACCGCTGCTGGACTATTTCAGACTGACGTACGAGTATTACTCTGCGGCATAATTGCGCCGTAACTCAGTCGACGCCTCCCAGCGACTGTTCTAATAACGTTGATACCGTGGGTCGGGCTAGCCAAGGGAATTTTTAACCGCGGTGAATTTGGTTAGTAGCGATGTACGATTTCCTGGTTGGTTCCTCCAGAGCAGACGACGCAACCATCTCTGTTTTACCTTTTTTGACGGAAAAAAGACTAGAAAGTTTCGGAAAAACGTCTCTCCCCTAATGGAAAGCAGAATGGTCCAAGTTCCGACTTTCTCGTGGAAATTATTACCACGCCAAGTTCGTGGACGCTCCTTTGCCGTGGTGGGGGACTAGAGGTAGCCGGGACGAGGGCAGGATGACCCGGACTAAAGGCCAACCTGGGGAAAATAACGGCGATAAAAAGCCGATCGCTCTCGCGGACTGTGCATTTCCTCTGCTTCCGTCAGTGTCTGTCTAACGTAGTGATTTATTGAGAGAGAGAGAGAGAGAGAATTGACGATTAGATATCGATCATTAATAGTAATTTTCATATATCCGTGAATGTCACGAATGGAGAGCGACGATACGCACAATGAATCGGAATGATTCTTAATTTAGAATATATATTTTTATATCACTCCGGAATTGAATGCAGAGAGACTTGTTAAATGTGTTCGCTATCGAGTCACGATCGCGAAATAAATGGACCGAGAGAATCGCAGAATTTTCTTTCGCGCATTCTGCCGAGTAATTCAGGAATTTTCGGAAAACATCTGTCGATGTCATCGATCAGGGCCCGCTCGTTCATGTAACTAGGTCAACGGCGGGTCTCTTTTAGTTTCACGGTTTCGGTTGCGTCTTAGAGGAATTTTTCTCAAAAATCTTTATGCAAACAGCATGAAAAAAACTGGCGAAAGAAAGACGATCTTTTGCATAGAAATTTGCGGAAATTTGATGGATCTCTAATTAAGCTCCATATTATGAATCTGTGTAGAAATATATCTTAATTAATAAGAAGCATAGAAAAAAAGACAAATTATTTTTCAATTCGTAAAAGTCAGCATTTTTATTTTATCAATAATTTTTATCGTTATATACCGATATATACCGTTATATACCGATACATATTATATAATACATTTAAATTTTAAATTTAAGCAAACGTCCTGCTAAAAGAAACTGCAATTCGCGATTTGTAAAAGCCTCATGATTTTGCGGCGATATAATCGCCATCGACATTCAACTTGGTCCGCGACAGCCTTCGAGGTACATTAATCTCCGCGGCTGCGATAGAGAGAGGTGAGGGATAAAGAGAAAAAGGAAGCGCATCAACGTGCAAGGAATGAACCTCGCGAAGGCTGATCGATAAGACGAAGAAAAGAGAGAAAGGGATAGAGAGAAAAAGAGAAAGAAACAGCTGCAACGGTGGCTGGTAAGGAAAACTTTTGCTCGGCGCGGATGCAGGGTGTCGCAAAAAGAGACGTCACGTACGCGGCACCTGACTACTGCGCCAGGACGCATCCGGCACTATCGTCGTCGTCGTCGTCTTCGTCGTCGTCGTCCTTCCTCCGAGGAGTCGTTTCCACCCTATCGAGATCACGAGGAAAGTACCGTCGCTAGCCCAGCTAATTCCGAGCTTCGTCCCCGAGTCCGTTCCCATCCTCCGTCCGTTTCCGTCGTTCGTAAAGTATCCTGCTACGTGACGTCGCGTCGCGTACAGTTAGCGATAGAACGAGCGGCGCCGGCTCGATGCTTCGACGAGCTGTCCTCCGTGTCGCTGGTCGTCGGCGAAACAAACTGCCAAGAAGAATGCACGGACAAAAGCGTAACGAGAACGATCTCGCACGACGTTCGCCTCGAGGCGACGGACAGGCGAAATAGACCTGTGTCCTTTGCACATCCTGGTAAAGGATCGACAAGATACATTGAAAACGATGTTTTTATATCCAAGTGAAGACACGATAGACATGTTATTTATCCATTGTATTTGAACATTTTGTAAGATGTTTTTTTTTTTATTTAAAGAGAGGTAGAACTCTACTGGAGAGGTAGAACTCTACTAAAAAAAGAATGAGTAGCGTGCCGAAACAGAAATGGAACGATGCATAATTTACGTATTACACGAGTCCTTGAAACGAGAATATGAAATGTAATCTTGCGGGGATTCCTTGCCGCGGTTTCGCCATCGGCTGAATGAATGCTGATTAGACTGCCAGACGCTTGCGCTTGCCCTAAATAAAGTTCGTTATCGCACCGGTTCTTTAATATGAATGTCGATGAAAATGTAGAGAAAGAAAGAGAAAGAGCGTTCCTTGCGCGTCCTTCTTCTTGTAACTCGTCTCCGACTGTAATGATGTTACTGGAGTTCAGAGACAGAGTTTATTCTCACCGCGCCACCGGAGGAGTAGGTACGTGGCAGCCGACGGAGGTAAGGTAGGTATCTCCTTCCTGGAGCTTCTCCCGGTGTTTTATAAGCCTGATGAATGTGGATTAGACTTGTAGGGCGTTCCCATCCTCTTCAGCGCCGCTCGTTTTGTCCTTGCATGTCTGGTTTTCTTCTTTATCATCGTTTTCGCCTCTTCTCTCCCGACTTCTCCTTCTTCGTTCTCCTCCCGTTCTTCTTTCCCCTTTTTTTCTTACCGACACGGAACTCCTTCAAGATTATGCAGATCCGACATCCTTGCCACTATTTTTTTGCTTTACCACGGCGAGAAGCTAATTTTTGCACTAACCGCTCGGCTCTGAAGATAAATGTTGGCTGGGGGCACTTCATTCTGAGAGAAAAACGATCGCAGCCCCGTCGTATTTAGGTATTGAACGACTATTGAGAACGGCTTTTACTCGGGTTCTACGATCGTCCAGCAGATTTATGCACGACCGTGGAATAAAGAGCCACCATAGTTTCACGTTGTACTTGTGTCCCTATATCGATACAATAAAACAGTAATTTTCTAAAAAAGAAAATGTGAAAATAGAAAGTACAAAGATATCTTGAAGCTATGTGTATTGAGGGGCAAATAACACGGACCGGAAATCGATAATCCACCGGACAACGTAGCCGGTACTCTCCACCGCGGAAATCCCTTGAAAATTCCGTTCGCTATAATCCGGAACAATTGGCGGAAAATGCTTGGGAAAATCAATTTACGGTTATAAACCGTCCGACAAAATCCGGGATAAATGTGCACGATAAAGCCGTACGGAACGATCTTTCACATACCATTGACGATCGCGACGTAATTAGCGACGCGACCGACGATCCTTATAGTCTTTTGATCCTCTTCTTTCGCTCGCCACCCTGTTGTCCAGTCTTCCTTTCCCTCTCGCGGCAACCGTTCACTCTCTAATCTTTTCAGGAAATAACGAGGAGCCCGGCTATCCGGCCGGATGAAAAATGCTCCTTGAAACACGAAGTGGGCGACACCGGCAGATGCCGGTTAGAACGACTCTCGAGGCAGAAGACAGATGTCAAGCCGTTACGTGAGGTCCCGCTAACTACGTAATTACATCATTCCCAGCTCGCCGGACCGCTGTCTCTTTCGCGTCTCGACTATCTCTTTCTCTCTCGGCTCCTGTCCTTCGCGCGTGTCTCGCGTCCATCCGAGAAACGCTAAAATCACCAAATATTCAGGGCAGAATTGCTGACGCGTGTGCTCTCTGTGACTGCCGACAACTCGCTTCGCTCTCTCTAACTTGCCGCCGTTGTCGCGGACACGCCGCCTATGCGAGATTAAATGAAAATTTCGTTCGCGAAAGGAAATCGTCCCTCTCAGATTTGGACGAATCTCAGATATGCGGTAAAATATGTTGGTGACACGTACTTTGTTATACATGTTTTGTTCTCAGAATTATAAATCCGACAGCGATATTTCTTGCTAACTCGAATGATTTGATTTTTTGGTTTTTCGGAATTCTATTTTAAATCTTTTTCCTGTAAGAAAGTCTATACTTTTTTAAGGATTTATTGTTGAATCTCAATATATTTTTAATAATCACTAATGTTTTGTCTCTGATGTGTTCTTTATTTTCGTCACGAAATCGTTAAGCACTATAAAAGTTTCTTTATACGCGACGAACTTCTAATTACTTTGCGAAGAATTTTGTAACAATTATGCTCCGGCTTGGCAGAGACAACGATTATACGATCAAACAATTAAGTATGGTTACTTGCCGACGATTCATGCATACATGTATGAAGTGGCTAAGTGCTGGTCGTGTAATCATTAGCATAATGATTAGCATAATTAATGTCGTCAGGGGTTAGTTTACCGCGTTATCATCAATAATTAATGCTGACTTATCTCCGACGCGCGGTGATAATATAGCGAGGAATAATTATTACCTGTAGTCTTAGGAGAGCGCGAGGGCGCAGTCGATTGTCTAGTTTCAGGATCTTTCTGCGAATCTCCGGGATATCTCGATATAATTGAATTGTAAATGTTTACAACGACACGCTGAACAAAAGGTAAACTACACGATTGGAAGTGTCGATCGCGACCGATCTTGTTAGCTGATCAGTTTCGAAAATCAGCTTCAACTTGCTTTTATTCGCCGAGGAAAGAAACATAGACGGATTGAGCGTCCCGGGATTGATTGCTCAACGACCTATGTTCAACGGCGAAGTTAAAATGAACATCTACGCCAACCGGCAGATCGGTTGACTTTTCCGGTTAATTAATTTACACACCGTGTGCCGAATTACCGTAGCGACGCGACGTGAGCGATGGCTCCTATCGTCGGGGCCGATAGGATCCCGTGCTCCAGATGCTAATTGTTTGCCCACTTCGATTAATTAATCGGCCGTCTATCAATGAATAACTGTCGCCGATTGTAAAGTGTAATTAATTGGCCGCATGACGTAGCCGCCGCCACCGACCTGTTCGTAATTTCGTGGAATTGTCGGCTTTGCTCTCTCCCTCATTTTCTCTCTTGTCCACCCTCTCTCCAATTTCTCGCACATTCTCTCCCTCTTACATTCCCTCGTTTCCTGTCTCTGTCCATTGGCAAAATTGCAGACAACTGTGCTTTGCAGTCGTTTCCGCGCGATAGCATCGATATCCAAAAGTTACGAGCGACGTTATGCGATAAAATCGGCAAATTGTAATTGAAAAATCGCCGGCGCCTCTATTCCTACTAATTTATAAATTGTGTTGTTACCGCGCCATTGCCCGTAAGCTGATTAAAGCCATTAATCGTTGATAAAATTGTGTACGCTGTCATTTGGATTTTGCATTGCTCGCGGGAAATTCTTCGATATCTGATAAATCTTCATGTAAATATTTATACACAGAAATGGTGCCGATATTTAAAAATATATGTGAAAATTTTAAGTACCTATTATATAAATAATTTATATATATATATGTATTTTTTTTTAATGATCGACATAAATATTTTTTTACTGGCATTTTCGACGTTGATCAATGCTTGCAATTTATGTAAGATATAATAATACTCGTATTTATCATTATAAAATACTGACCATTTATGAAAAATATTGGCTCGATAAATATATCGAATAATGCAACGTCCCAGGATATGAAATCACGTAAAATATAAATAACGTGCGCCAGCAAGGATATAACCATAATTCTTGCTCAACGTAGATTCCGTACTATCTCAGTCGCTTTAAAGGATTGATGCAAATAACGCGGAGGTTTCGCCTCTCTGAAATCCTCGCCAAGGAAATATTCTTAGTGAATGCTTCATCCTACTATTATCATACTCTTGCGTTTAATACCTGAAGTTAACAACGGCTCTTGCAGAAGATCATAGAAAATGCATCGCCATGGCACGCCATAAACGATTCTTCGTTGTGCGCTTTCGCGAAGATATCTCGGAATCGTGATGTGACTTACTATCGCAACGCTAAGGAAGAAATCCCTTTGCTTTACGTTCTGTGAATACACTCAGCAATATGTAGACTTTTAGTTTTATCCGATCTTAAATCAAAATTTCCGCTAATTCATTTGCGGAATTACGTCCGTATATTTAGCAATCCTGTATGACCAAGGACATCGCGAGAGACCGGATTCATAGGATAGACGTATCTAACGGATGTTGAAGAGCATGTCATTGAGAAGAGCGACGCGGACGATAGTCGAGACGGGCTACGGCATCTCGCAGTAATTAGGCAGGCTAATCACCCCCGGCCACGTTATCTTAATGGTCGCCGTTATGCTATGACGTCGCAACTACCTCTGTCTGTGCTGGTAGTTTAATTGCTCCGATAGGTTTCGTGCCATCTCTCGGAGCAGAGAATATCAGACCGATGTCGATGGGTCGCTCGCAATGGGCACGAAGCGCATACCATCTTCCGGTTCCGGTCCAGTATCTGTCGCGAAAACAGTTCTGGATTGCGTTTGCATCAGAAATTCTGTCGCGCATACAACATGAATAGTATTACAAAAACGAATCATGATTCGTCATTGCACGTATCCAAAACCAAGATCTTTTCCAATTTTATTCGTAATCTTTCAGCACTACACTAATTAAAACTCTAACTCTTAATATCACGAACGGCAAAAATTATATAAATACACGGAAAGAATGATTTTGCTGACGTATCTAAAAATTTAGCTAAATATAAATCTGAAAATAAATTTATTAGATCTTCAAAATAATTACGTAAAAATCTCAAATATAATGAATAATACTGCCAAAAATTTTGACATTCTAGCAATCAGTCCTACATAATTATTTTGATGATTCGACAAAATTATTTTCGGATTTGTATCTAGCTAAATTTTTAGATATTTTAGCGAAATCATCCTTTCTGTGTATGATACGTAAGAATGATGACATTTATGCGATTAATATATTCTAATTTTTTTTACTATGATTAATAACGATAAGTAGGTTACAAAATTAATCACAGATGTTTTCCAAGGGATTTTCTAAGAAATTTCTTATTGACAGTAAACTGTAATAATAGCTTGTGAATAAAGATTAAATTAATATTTTTCTCTTAATAAATAAAGATTCAATATTGAGAGTTAATTGAGCGTTATTCAATGCTATTGGATTTCACAGAACATTAAGACGTATCCGTTGACACGTAAAAACGACGTCGCTGTCTGCTGTTCATCGAGAGACCAACTCGCTTACACGTAAACGCAATTAACTCTAAGTCAAGTGAAACCAGGTCAAATGTAACGTTACGTCGGCACCGTGCCGTAGCTGGATGTTCGAAGTTCCGTTTTCGTAACGTCTAGACGTAACGAATCACTAGATACAAGGAAATTATCTACTAGACTAATTTACATTAATATTGCGCGTTATGTCTATGATAATAACCACATCCGACGATGCATAGCAAATAAAGGCAAAACTACGTACTAAAATTTTCAGAAATTTTGGTCAATGTAATTTGCATTTATTGTATATGACTTTTTACCCGTCACTTCCTAAATGCACGAAAGCAACAGATTTATTTGACCGTTTAACTTGCGTAATAAATCTATGAATACGAGATGGACACGAGTTTACGCTACAGGAAAGATTGGACATCGTTGATTAAATTCTATCGTGGATTGTTTCAAATTTCCATCTCATCATCGTTGGCATTCCCAGATTAGATCACTGCTTATTGAAACAGATAATCTCATTCAATCTCAGTTGACATATGTCTGATGCACTGTCCGTCACAAATCACTTATTCTAGAAATTCTGTTACGATTATTGATGTTTTAAATTTTGTAGAAATTTTTAAGCTCCACTTATCAGAAAAATCTGTAATCGTGAAGTATTGAAATATCACTATTTCAGAGAATCTTTTTCTTTAGGAGCTAAAAGGAAATTGTAAGTCGGGAAGCAACTTCATTATTTTATCTGGAATTGCAATCAGATTTAAAAGAAACTGCTATTTCTAAACAGCAAATTATAACCCACCGATATCGAAACGAATAACGAAGAACCTATTGGATTTTATCTCACGTGCGTCTTATGAATAAATATTACAGAAGTTAAAAATTCGCGGATCCTAGTATTCTTTCCGATATTTATGCACTTTACGTACAGATTGTTGCAAAAAAAATACAAATTTCTTCTCGGTCACGGATACAAATTTTATTTTAGCAAAGTAAATAAAAAAATTAGGAAATGGTTAAGAAAGACGATATTTAATTGGATTTTTGTTACAAGTATTAATTCTGCCAAAAAATTTGCAACTACCGGGAAGTTCGAGACTTTTGATACACTTCGTATAGCAGTACGATTTTTACATTGGCCGCTCTTCTTTTGTGCACAGCGCCAGACAATTCCGTTGAATTTCGAGTCACATACGCCTCATGAATCGACATTTACGAAATTGCGAAATGCAGAGAAGGTTTGCCGCCTGTTTTGCCTCGTTATGTGTTTGCGACTTATTTAGGAAAATAAACCACATCGCTGGCGCATACAGCAGGCGACGCGCTCTTTTTTACCATGTCGTGCAATTCCGGATGAATAATTCGCGGAATTTCGAAACGTGATGCTTTTTACAGGAAGACATAAGACGAGAATCAGCAACGTCAGCGTTAGCATTCGCGAAGTCGACGTTTGTGTTTGGTTTGTTTTTGTGGTGGCATAAACGCACCTTTAAATTTCTCATTTTATAAAAAAAAAAGCGAAAAGATAGAAACTGGCATAGCTCGCGCAGAAATGCCTTCTGCTTTTTTTCCGGTGACATTGCGCGCAGATGTCTGTCATAACCCGCAACCGTATTTTTCCGCGGCGCGACAGCGCAGCGTTTCGTAATAATAATTCTGGTGAAATTTAAACAAGAGATTTTATTTTCATTATGCGCCGGGCGTTGGAATGATTTGAAATGAAATACCGCACCCGGACCGTTTTATGAATATTAACAGCGCGACGGTATCGCGACGTTGACAAGCGCGCATCAACTTCTGACAATAATTTCGTTCATGGACATACATATTGACCTATAATGCGTAATTTTCTTCGACCTGCAAGAGCTGAGTAAAAATTTACGTTTCAATTAATTTCAAAATTATTTCAATTAAATTGTAAAAAAGGGTATGGTTTAAATACGAACAAATTTTCGGAGTGCACGCTTTATTTTACAATTCCAATATTTAGAGTCGGTTAAAACAGCGGTCCAATGGAACGATTTTCCTCTTTTTCTCTCAATTTCCATTGCTCCCAGAACGAATGTTCGTAAGTTTACCGTGGCAGGAAAAACAGAGAGCCAAAATCCAAATTGTGTAGGCAGAGTTTACATCCCCGCCGTGAGTTAAATCTTCTTTTTTCCCCAATTTCAACCAAGATTCTTTCGAAAGAATCCTGTCTTTATCGCTCGTCCCCGTCTTCGGTCGCACTGCCATACCAGAGTTACTTTAATGATCGAAATAATGATTGAATATTACGGTAACGGTATTTAACTTCTCCCGCGCGCGAGCGGGTTGCTAGAGATGAGAAAAGTTGAAATGGGAAATGGAATTGGATGCATAACCGCCTGCTCTGCCTGGTGGAGTGGAGAACGTGGCGAAAACTAGAGACTCAGACTGACTCTCACACTCGCTACTTCCATTCTCGACGCTTTTTCGTCCCCTACGTTTATATCCGTCGTCCCTTGCTCCGCGTTCCGACCATAATCTGACGCTCCCACTTCAATAATGTCACTCTACTGAAGGTGTGAAAGCGCGAGTAATTCTTTCGACTTGAACGTTAATTGAAGGCGTTGCGCCGAACCAATGTGACGCCGTAAAAGTTTTCATATTACCGCGGCTACAGCGTTGTGAAAAGCCTCTCGGAATTAATTTTATAATGAGTTACTATTATCTGGCGAATACGTAAAGAGAATTTGGAGTAATTAGTTGTAGGAGCGGCTCTTCTCCATCCCAACTGCGCCATATTACTTTTTTTATTTCTTTTTTCCTTATCTGCTGAGATTTACGCGGTAATTTCGTCGTACTTTCGAAGCGACGGATAGATCTTTCGACTTTAACGAAGGTTAATTGAAGGTGCTGTCAGCGCAAGGAAAAAGTTGCTTGATTTCTCTGCCGCGATTTTTTAACGAAGACACAACACAATCTGCGTTTATTAAAAATGACAGGTAAAGCGTTATATCGCGCGTTGATAAATTAAATTATTATTAAATTTATCTCCCATGTTCTCTTTTTTCTAATATTTTATATGGATGAAAGGAACATAAATATTCGAACTTTTTAATTAAAATTTTGTCCGCAAATCGCCCTTGTATTAAGACATTAAATGTCTACGCTTATGATTGATCGTCGCAAAGCACGATTAATATTACGCTAAACCATCAAGACTTACGTGCAAGAACTTGTAGCGTCAGGATCACTCGACGTATCGTACTAAAACCATGATCGAGGATAGAATAGAAGCGGCTCAAAGGGCAAGAGTTGAACAGTCTACTTTGACTTAGGATTTAATCAAACTAGAACATGTAACGATGACAAGTTAGATGCTTAACTTAATATATACCTAATATATAATAAATGTAATAATTGAATTGAATTTTACGTGAAAATATTCTTTAAAGTTGTCTTTAATAAAAGAGTAAGACAACTTTTTTTCTGTGGCTTGAGTATACTTTATAGACGATGAACTTTGTTTTATTCGTCTTCAAGTTAAAACTCGATAAACAATCAAACGCCATTGAGAAACAACTTTTCCAATGAGAGAAATCACAAAAAATGATACAATTGTCCAAGTTGAAATTAGTTTGCGAACTCTTTCAGGAGAAACTTTTGTTCCAAGAGAATTCCTTCAGGAAGAGATAGCTTTATGCGTTTTAGAAAATCGGCTTTTATAAATCCGCTTATAATCGAATAGTAATTACATACATGCGTCATGAGGAATCATTAAGCAGTAGTGTCCTTGATACGAAGGCCTTTGCTTGTATCTGTCCTGACGGCCTTAAGAGTTAACGGAGATTAACCTAAACTGGGATTATAGGCGTCCGGTATCCGACTTACCAACGTCACTTCGTTCCCCTGCGGATAGCATCAATTATTTTCACATTTAGGTTTTTCACAAAATCGTAACATTATCAAATAGACTTTCTCGAAACCGTTATTATTATCATCTCGCTTGAATCAAACAGTTGATAATGTCGCATTACGCTACTAATTTTGTATTCTTAAGCATGTTGAAATTGATTTAACATGTTTAAAAATATAAAATTGATTGTCTAAGCAATTTTCGTCGTTCAATTTTATTAATTTATCATATGCTTCTATCGCGTGAAAGAATACATTTCTGTAATAAAAATTCCTGTGAAGAGCCATAAATAAATTCACACTATTTGTCTATAGATATCTGATTATTAATTTGTTGTAAATGATCCTAGTATTTTAATTTTAAATTTCTAAATATTTAATATTAAAAAGGATAATGAGAGGAAATATTTAGAAAGTATCATCTACTCTTTCTGTTAAGAAGAAAATTAAAAAATTTATGATTATAGTACAAGAGTAAATTAGTTTTCGATACAAAAATTGCACAAATATTATATTATATTTCTTGCACAATTATTACTTTCATAAACTTATCCTCGTTTACCACATGTTGCATTTTCCTGTGTTTCTTTCACAACAGAGTCGTAAAATAAGTAGCGAAAGATATATATATATATATTTTTTTAATATCTCCATTGCAATGCGCGCTGTACATATTAGCTGAGATTTAACGATTTGCTTTTGCAGCTTAAATTATCTTTGCTCTCGCAGATCCAAGTGGAAAGTTTTTCTTGTTTCTTGACAATTTGCAAGTATCGAATGGTCATAAATCGCAACGCGGAAAAATGATAATCGCGAACCGTTCGTAAATCCAGCGGACCTCCATCCAGGTACCTATATTAGCTATGAAATATGTTTCTCCATAGCCATTAACGTATTTCTAAGCAATCTGCGATGTAGTATTTCTTCTGGGTAATATGAATACTTTTGAAAACTCGAAACATAATTCGTTTTTCATATAAAGTCGTTCTATTCCGTTTACTTCATCGATTTGAGATGCACTCAAGAAAATGCTTGAAAACACAGGTTGAAAGAAATCTAGAAAAACGTATGAAGTTACCTACCTCTTTTACAGATAGTGCTTTGCAAACATTCTCACGCGCGTATGAGATACGTTTTTTCAATATTATACGTGATAATTTCTCCCATAATGCATGTGCATGAGTTTGCAATTTCCACGACAGTGCAAATATTTTCTTGGCTTTTTGGTTCTACCGTGACGTAAACATGGGGAAAAAACGCGCGTTCGTAATTACTGCAGTTTAAAAAGCAAGATATCGTTTTAATTGCTTCCAGTATCGATCGGCCGCGGCGTTTACATTCGCTTTGACGCGAGTGTAACGCGAAAAAAAAAAGAAAGATAAACGAGCTTTGGTTGACAGCCGGCTCAAAATTTCGTTTAAAAAGATCCGATTTAATTCCTGAAAATGCGTGGTTACGTGCACGTAAACCGACTATATGGCGCGGCTTTCGGGCAGATCTTTTCAAATTTACATCGACGTATTAAATCACATTGAATTATGCGCTATCACGTAATTCCACGTGATCGTTTCGAGTTGCCATCGGCGCGCCCGAATACGCCTGCATAAATGGTGTTGCACGATGGACGCACAGCACGCTATTAAAGCGTCGCATTTTATGAAATTGCCGGAGCAAAAGAAGTGAAACGCGAAAAGGAGTTATAATTTATTTTGCCGTAATGTAATGTCGACTAAATTAAAATTATATTGTACATTATGGCACATTTGTTGCCATTATTATTTTGCTCTATCATAATTTTTTTCAACGATTGGAGTCTTTATTTGTTGAGAGAAAGATATATGTACATTATCAATGTTTATTATTAATTATTTCTACGTTGCTACAGATACGTGGCTAAACATTTGTTGAGAATTCTCGTATAATTAATTCTCAGATATAAATTACCATTGTGATCGTCAAAAATTATTTATATGATATGAAATAATTTATATTCGTTGTACAGAGTATTTTTCATAATATGTTGAACGTACTTCAGAAATGGATGGGAGACACAAAACCAATATGCAAAGTTTATATAAACACATAATTCTGTTTCACTTGGTTTCGAAGTTATAGTCATTTTTTGTGTTCCAGAAATGGCTATCTTCGGTTTGTATTTTTAAACAATGCTCGATATCTCCTGGATATTTCCCTACTTTGTTGACATTAATTCCGTTCATTGAATTTACTCATTTCAATTTGTTTTCTTGCTAGGAACACTTAATCATTTACTATACGTTTGTTGTACGTTAGTAATAATAATGAATAAGTATTCAAATCAGGAAATGGCATACATATATTTATTGCATGGCATTTATTGCATGGGCTTACCGAATATAATTCAATTGAAGCAAAATGTTTATATATGGATTATTTCCTAATACATATTTTTATCAGATAAGGAAACATTCTAAGAATTATATGAACGCCTATGAGATACAGGTTCATTTAAAAAGTGAGTGTGTCAAATAGAAATAAACCAGTTAATATCAAAACTGTCATCCTTGACAAACGAATCTTGAAGAAAATAACTACAAGACAAAAATGGTTATAATTTTAAAATAGGACACGTATTTATACTTTACACATTGTTTTTGTATTCCCCATTGTTTGCTATTAAAATAAGCCCTACATATTATAAAACATCACCTTGTATTGTAATATCCGTTGTGAAAAACTATTAAGTTCTGTTCACATCTATGTCTTTAACAATACACGCAAAGATTAAGTAACTAGTAAAAAATGAAAAAGATCAGAAGCCTATATGTCTCCTCACTAATAACAATTTCATCGAGCAAGTAGAATTCAAGTTTATAATTGAATTTCGTTTGATTAGAAACCTCAAAAAAAAAGAAACATCCTAAATAGAAAATATAAAGCATGGCAAAATTCGACATTGGCAAAAGTCATTGTTACTCGTTTATGATGACTTGTTTCAGATAGTGATTATAAGGGAGTTTAATTGTGCAAGCATATGTCGCAGGTAACCTTGCGGAAAGATGTTACAGTAAGCGCGTACCTATAGTGCACCGGGTTTCCGAATTGTCGCGGGAGTTTCTTGATCCCGAGGCTAGCTTCGACCCCGCCTATTTGGCAGCATGCCAGACCACGGTGGACTACGGAACCGGGCGCGTCCGTACAACGACCGATGTCGAGCCTTGTTTCGCCACGTGTCCAGAACTCGCGCGATTCGCAAGGAGAATAAATTCTCCAACGGACTATGGTAACGATCGTGACGACGACGACAACGACGACGACGACGACGACGACGACGACGACGACGACGACGATGACTCTGGCGAACGTCTCCAGTAGGACGCATGAAGAATTAATAAATTGAAGTAGCGCGCGTTCAGAGTTCGCTTATCGGAAAGATACGCGTCGCATTGTGAATACGAAAATACATGTAACCACTTGCACGAGAGGATGGTCTCTCAGAAGTCACGACCACCCACGATGGCAAGCGCCCAAACTTTTTTCCCAGGAAAAAACGCTCGTTGTTACAACCACCACGCATAAACTCTTCTTTACTTACGTCCGACCGCTAAAAGGAACGTGGTCGCGTGGCAGTTGCTCGGAAGCCTGTTCGTTTCCCTCGAAACAGGACGTCGCCGAAACTCCGGCGATTTAATGGTCCAAGACTCCGCGTTACATGTATCGTCGTTATTCTTCACGCGCGAAACTTTTTCTTTACGGTACGGTGATCTACCTCACCCTCGCCGAACTCTCGAGACATGCTCCATTTGGAAACCAAAGTGAGTTACCGGTGCGGCGGGGTCGGTAGACCTCTTTACCTTCTTTATTTGCCTATTTTTGAGAATATTATTACCACTTAGAAATTTTTATGACCGTAGTCATCTCAGTAATAAAGATTTGTTCCTTGACATCTGGACTAAACGTGACTAACATATTTTAGTTATATAAGTGTTTATTTATTAAAGAATAAACTGATAATATAAATGGATGATTAAATCTTTTAAGCGGTTAACCAATATATTTTAATATTAATCGAATTAACGTTTATAATAATCATAATGAAATTGTTTTAACTCTGGATAAATTTCTTTTTCTTTTTCAAGATTACTCATTATTAACGGTATGTCACCCGAGTTCCGTCTGCTACCTGAACTTTATTCGCGGCAATATTGCCCACGAATACTACCAGTCACGTTTATTTTATTTCTCGACTTTTCGCCTCAGTGCTCCGGAACGACATCGATGCGCTACAGCTGAGCGAAACAGCTCCAATCGTTTTCACGAAACACGATGGTACCCAAAGTTCTTCGATTTAATGTGCCTTGACTTCGTTACGTATTACTATTGTTGTACGCCATGGCTGTTGCGCTCTTCGTTGGAGGCTGTAACAGTTGTTAACTTCGTGAAAGCGCGGCTTTTATTGTCGTTTGAAAACAGGCTTTGTTTCGAACTTACATTTTCTCTCGAGTGCATCAAGCATCCTTGAATAGCTAGCACTTGTTTCCTCGTACCCATCGTGAAAGTATCTCAGTAATATTTACGATTACGATCGCACGCGCAGCAAGATTATATTCCAAACTTGATCCTGCAGACAGTTTTCAGTATTTTATTGTTATATATTTTGTGAAACAAAATGCGATCATTCTCTGCAAACATTTGAGAAATTTCTACAAATCAGCTAAATCAACGGCTGCATTCAGCAGAAAAAGCAGTTTTCCAACTGTCGTAAGATTCTTTAATATAATTAGTTCTTGCCTTTAATTCCTTGCTCGATCTAAATGCATAATTAATCATATTAAAGAATCTTACAACAGTTGCAAAGTTGTTTTTTTTCTCTTGAACACAATCAATGGCAGACTAATTAGTTAAATCGAATCTACTTATCATAGATCAAGGATTATATATTTTAGTATTGAAACAAAAAGATAGTTCCTAAAAAATCGACTGCGCTCACATCGTTGAGTTGAAATATCGGCAATATTATGACAAGCGATTCAGGAAAGAGAGGACGAAAATTGTTGACGGGGACAACGGCAGACAAGCGCGGAAGACAGGGAGCCAACGAGAGTGCACCGGCGGGCCGGTAGCTTTGTCTTCGATGAACGGTAACTGGGGAAACGGTAACGTCCGACGGACAACAATGGGTTATTGTGTAAAGGTAGGGACGTGCTAGCACAGCGTCTCCGCTGATATACAACCCCGCCGGCGTGCAACTCCGGCTACGACACCGGGGAGCGTCCCGAAGGGCATCTAGGTTCGCCAACAGCCAGGACGAAACTAGGCAGCATCTCGATGCAAGACAGAGAGAGAGCCCTAATTACCATGCTACATGGTTAATCTTCGAGATCCAGAATGGCGACGAGACCGGGAACAATGTTCGCTTCCCCCCCCCCCTCCCCCAATCC
>NW_017256287.1:2585110-2596241 GCF_001594055.1 Mycetomoellerius zeteki | reverse complement strand
CCCCCCCCCCCCTCCCCCAATCCACCCTCTCGCCCCGTTCATTCCGCTATCTCGCGATAGCTGTAACGTAAATGCTCCTTTACAACGGCGAAGGACTGCGACGACCTCGATTAGAAATCCTATAGCGTTTCGCCGGGGACAACTCGATGTTTCTGCTCGAATATCGGTCCAACGAATAGCGCTACTTTGTGCATTGTATTAGAGATTAGGTCTTTTCTTAAAAGGAAAAACATTAATTTTATATACTGAATATAATAATAATTTGTATGTATTATATGTAAAATATATATGTATATACATCGCCCGCAATTTGATGAGAGTTTTGGTAGAATTTTACGTTTTATCTTTTCTCTTTATTTATGTTACTCCCTGCGGTCGGGACCAAAAGGGCTGCCGCACTCAACGAGTAATTATTCAAACAAGTGATATTACCGTCCATCTCTCGACTACTTCTCCCTCTTTTGCGTAAGAGTGAAATTGGTGGAGCGAAATATTTGGCTCGCCGGAAGACGGATACGGACCTGCGGAAATGTCTGCATTGTATATAGAGCCAAACAGCGGCATACGCGTGATATAAAGTTAGGGGAAAATGACGAGGAAGGGGAGAGGAAGTAAGTTACAGTTATACCGGCTAACCTTGCGAATGAAGAGTTATGCCGAGCTCTCCCTGACTTACTGGCTGGCTCAGCAGGGATTAAAACGCCTCTAACACGAGGACCATCTTTATTCACCCTCCTGTGGGCTACCAACCCTATTGCAAAGCTGGTGGCGTTGGCTGGCATGATAATGCACATCGTCTAATTTCGCGAAGTTTCGCTAGAGCGAGCATATTCGATGACTTCTTTGCAATGTCTTCATGATTCATAATTTGATCTAAAAAAAACAACGTGCGTTGTTAAATAAATATATATTTGTTATGAAAGAGATCAATCAGTTATAAATGAATTAAGGATCTCGATATTTCTTAATATATTATATTTATTTCGTTTATTTAGATGATTTCATAGCGATTTTTTTCTTATGACAATTCTAAAAGAAAATAATACTTTCAGAATTTGATATAAATAGTAACTGTAATATAAGTTGTATCTATTTTAGAAAATGAAAAATTTGAGAGCTTCACAAGTATACATTGGAAGGTCTTCTAATCCTTTGCGCTTGTGTTAGGATTAGCCGATGTAATTAGAGTAATCGCTGGTCCTGATGATAATAAGAGGCATGCCGAGACAATCTTGCGGCTTGCACGTTCAGATTAACTCGACTACGCCACGCGTAGTGTGTCGGGCTAAATTTTGAGAAAGCGACTTAGGGCACAACACTAGCACTTACAATTAGTAGAGCAATATGTATAATTGGACGGATTTTAGAAGGGAAGAACTGATTAGCTGCTAGCCGTGGACTTAGAATTTATTACACCGACCGTACTCCCCTTAAGAATGTTATTTATATTGCGTATCTACCATTGCTGCGGTTTAATAACAAATTAATTCTTCAGAGCTTAATATGCAATATATTGATTAAAAAGCACTAATTAATTTTAAGGAAAAATTAATTTTAACCAAAATGATATAATTCGTATAAAAAAAAACAATGAATACTAAGTGTATTTTAATAAAAATAATTCAAATTTGCAGATATAACATAAAAAAATTATTTAACTTTTTTGTGTAAAATGACAATTGTTACAATAATAGATTTGTGTGAAATGGCAATTGTTATAAAAATTAAGAGATAATAGTAAATTCAAATATAATAATGTATTATTTTTTATCTTAATATTATTATAGAGGAAGCTGAATTATTTTTACTTGATTACCAGAATCGAGAATTGTTCTTTTTATCAGAATTATTTTTATTCTATCAGAACCTTTGTTGTCCAAACAATCACTACATGTAGTGAGTTCAATAAGCCCACGTTCAGCGGAGAATTAATTATTTTATTTTTTGGCAAAAATAGTTTTTAAACATTTGTATGATCGTAATATAGATATACATTTATAAAAGAATTTTGAATTATTGCTATGTACATTCATGTACAAAAGTATTAGGCACTTACAATTTTCTCGCATTTTATGGAAAGTTAAATATCTCGGCGAAAAAATCTCAGAGAGATTCGACCACGCATCTTAAAGCGTAAAGATAGGACTTTAAATCTGTGTTCGAATCTCTTGTCTACAATATTTTGTTCCTAAGTTACATAAATTGAAAAATGATATCTTTGCAATATTTTTGTCTTACTTTAATGCGCTGCAGTTCAATGAAACATCAGCAAACAAAATATGAAAGTATCTGAAAGTAGACTTCCTAAGCTTTAAAATGCTTTTTGAAAAAAATTTGTACGATAATTTTTCGCAAAGATACCGAACTTACTTTTCCTAAAATGTTTTTTAATTCGAAACTAAAATGTATACGGAAAAAAGACAAAAGAGAAAAAAATGGTTGTTATAACGTGCTTGATTCGTATAAATTTTTTCAATTTTTTTTTTAAACTTTATTCGATCATCAATTTTAAAAATTTTCACACAATACAAAATTCGATATCTTTGCAAAAAATTATTGTACAAATTTTTTTCGAAAAGCATTTTAAAGCTTATGAAACCTACTTTTAGATACTTTTATATTAACTTTTATTTGCTGATGTTTCATTGAACTGTAGCGCTTTAAAGTAAGACAAAAATATTACAAAGATATCATTTTTTAATTTTATATAACTTAGGAACAAAATATCGTAGACAAAAGATTTAAACGCAGATTTAAAGCCCTATATTTACGCTTTAAAGTGCGTTGTCGAAAACCTCTCTGAGATTTTTTTCGCCGAGATATTTAACTTTTCGTAAAATGCGAGAAAATTATAAGTGCCTAATACTTTTGCACATGGCTGTATAATATTTAATTTTTCTTATAAATATATATATATTACGATACAAAGATTTAAAACTAATATATGTATTATATATACATATATAAAATGTTTTTCGTAATCTCAGATTTTATACTAAAGTGACCGAAAGAATGTGTAGGTTTAAGTTGCGTTTGGAAAATTGCAATAAAGCGATGCAAAATAATTACAGAGGCCAGCGCTTACGCGAATGACGTACGCCTGAATACGTAACAAAGATGATGAATGCTTTCTGGTTTCCATTTCCTCGATTCCCGCCTCGCTGATACGCCGGTGCCGGCGCGCATTACCATAAAGCATTAATATGCCAGACTCCACGGAGGTTGTCTGCGAAAGTGGCGTCGGTATCTCCGTGGAACAGTGGAAGAACTTGAGACAGAAAGAGAGCCGCGGCTGCGCTAGATATGCGGGCGGAAAGAGGATCCTTAAAAGACACATCCATCGGCAGTTTTTCACGCGCTGTATCTATCTGGCAGCGTATCTTACCGAGCCTGCGATATAAATACATGCCGATGTCGCGTCTTTCGCGAGATGGAATGAATTTGTCAGCCCGCAGCCGATTGAAGATATCACTCGAGGAGTCGGTTTCGTTCCGTCTCTTGCGTCCAAGACCTCATCCTGGATTGAATCTTTTTCGATCCCCACCTATTGGATTTCCATGAATGGAAAAGAGAAGATCGATTCGTGTGATAACATGCGTCCCGTAGAAGGATCAAAGATGGAGCAGAAAATTTGGAGCGACGAAGAAACACACGGAAGACAATGGCGAAAGGATTCGGAAATTTAAAGAACACAGAGTGAGGAAGACTAACGACAGAAAGAAAGAGAAAGAGAAGTAAAGTGTGCGAGAGGTAAAACTCGACGGTGAAAACAGGATGAAGGAGATGATGAAAGTGGGAGAATCGAAGAAATGAGAGGACAAACACAAGTGGAGCAGACGCGGAAGAAAGAAGTCGAGAAAGCCTAATTTCGCAGTTTTTGTGTAAAAGTGCAAAGACTAGCTCGATCTGACTTCGCATTGGCACGAGTGAACTTGTCGAAGAACGACTTGTTCCTCCCTTACTTATCGAGATGAAATTCTTTTCTTTCGTTATCACGGCTCCACTTGTGATCTGCGGAACACTGCCGCTGGCTTGTACGTCTGGCACTACGATCTGCTCGCGAGTCGGCAACGGGAATGAAAAGTAATTGCTCGAAATGAGGTAACCGTTCGTTGAAGCGTTACGAGACCTCGCTCCAGATTTCCGAGCTTGGCCAAATTAAATCGATCGCACTAGCGAAACTCTCGGTCGATTTCCACATTAAGAAAATAGAGCGACATGATTGTTCGTTATTGACTCGTACAAAAATCTAAATGAACGGAAAAATGGCATGATGCGAATTGGTTGATTGCCAGATATTCTCAAAATTAAGCAGAGCAAAAATAAATATAATATATCAATTTAGAATTTTTATTTATATATAATGCTTAATTAACTACACTAACACACATGGATTGATATTTTATAGATTACATAGACATATATAAATTATAGAAATAGTTTCCTGAATTAAATTACATTTGGAATCTAATACAAGTAAAATGCCTATGTGAGCCTTCATGGATGTTTTAGTGTGTAAATTTTATATTCTTAATGCGATAGATACTATTCGTACAAGTAACTGGGATTCATCAAATGAAGTTTAAGTAAACGCAAACATTTCGACTCTGGATTTGAGTCCTCTTCAGTGCGAAAGTCAAGTATAAACTATTTGTATTTGCTCAAGTAATTTATACTTGACTTCCGCACTGAGAAGACTCAAATCCTGAGTCGAAATGTTTGAGTTTACTTTAATTTCATTTGGTGAGTACATTCTAATTGTTTGCAAATTGTATCTATATCATTGCGTTAATAATATATAATTCACTGACCACGGAGATATCCACGGAAATATCCACGGAGATTAATAGACAATTTGTTTGTATTTATTATTGATTTATTATTGGAGTTCCTCTCGCTACACATATTATAATTTTATTTTATTTCAATAAAATTTGGAATAATAAGTTTGGAATTTTTTTTGTCTATTTTTTCTTTTCTATTTAAGTAAGAGGGTTCTTCAGCTTAAAAAGATGGAGAGAAGTCACGTAACTTTTTTTATTTTAACATGAGAAATACCATTGTCATTTCTAAAAAATAAATAATGAATAACATTTAACCAATAAGATTATAATTTGTTATTAGAACGTATTTTTTATAATAAAAATGAACATTTGTATGGAAAATATTTAAAAAAATTGTTTATAATAATTATTTAAATTTAATTTAGATATTGATAATTCTGATGAAAACGACATTTCACTAGTATGATGTCGTATTGAAAGACAATTGAATAATTTATGAATACTTCATTCTCTCATTTGAAAATGATATGATGAAACTTAATTTTTTTTTATTCTAAAATGGCGGTCTTCAAACTCATTCTTTTATATTTTTATAATTCTTCAAAATTCTTATATTTTGTTTATAATTAAATTACTTTAAATCCTTCTTCTCATAAGAATTTAAACTATTTTAGAAAATTATTTAAAGAAAACTATACGGTCAAAAAATTCGAAAAATTTTCTTTAATTACAAACTTATTCTTAATATTTAATCAAATCCTTATATTACGTGAAAAGACTGGAAAACCCCTTTCAATTAAAAATTATTAATGCTTTTGTATTCTTATCAGAAAATATATCAGCAAATTGATCAATAATTTAAATGAAGCAAATGGAGAGAAAAGGGATATCCAGTATAATTCGGATGATATATTAGGTTTTAGTGGTACATCGATTTATCGGCCATAATCCTTTCACGGTCGCGGATTGTCGACTTAGAATCATTCGAAGTTGTAATATCTCGGTGGCCCGATCGCCGTAACAAACCTTCCTAAAGAAATCCTCAGACGCCAAGATTCTGTGGCGGATACATGAGATCCAATAATATCAGCGCGATCTCTTAGTATTAGTACGGCAATGCTGATCCAAGTATCCTGGCTACGGCCCAACAGACTATTGCCAGCAGAATAGAATTATTTCCTATCTTTCGTTCCGAGTTCTCGTCTTGCGACGAGAGAGAAAATGGTTTGAATTATGAACGCGAGTTTCGTTCTTGCGAGACAGATCGACCGCGTGAAGTTAGAAGATGTTTCGGATTAATATATATTGAATTTATTGAACAACTTGAATCTAATGGATAGTAAGTAGATATTGCGCTGGTTTCTACGGCTTGGACTCTAGATACGATAAAATTTAGATGATACGTGCGTCAAGGCATCGACATTCGGATCTGGCGTAAGTCCAGGTAATATATCGAAAAAGAAATGAGAGCATGAACGGAAATAGAATTTTATCATTTATTTGTGGCTTTTTTGAAAGGGTTGAATACAATCTAAATTGTTATGTTTATATGATATAAATTATCATCTTCATTGTTGTATTTATTTTTCACGGTCATTGACATTAAGCTCAACTTTGAAAATTTTCATAGATAAATCAATGATCCCCGATAACAGTATATTGTATGGGACTACATGTTATTTGATAAAATATTAACAATACGCAACAATACAAAGAGGATCTGGCGTGGATCCAAATGGTGATTTCGGAGAATGTATACGGAATTGTTTTCTCTCGGCTGTATGTCGTTCATCTCGCGCTACGGGGAACGATGTCGCGATGGGTGACCATGTGTGACGCGGCGAGAGAATGTCAAGCCAGGTGCATAAATCGTTCCGATACATTTGATTTCTCCTTCCTCCGTTCGCGTTGCAATGGAGCGCGCGTGATAACCGATCACCCGCTTCGGCTTTAAGCAAGTTGCTATGGGACTGAATATCGCTAGTAGAAGATGCCGAATGTCATCGAAACGGAAAAGGGTCCTGCGCGCTGAAGCCAGTCGAGGTGTGACTCCAAAGAAGCCGCGAAATGGCGCATAAATTCTGCAGTCTGTTTCCGGATCCCGTCGTTCACTGCAAACACATTTCTTGCCCATCAATAATAATGCATGAAAATATCATTGACGATATATACGGAATATTATCTCGTTATAATTGTTAACAATTTTGCGAGCATTATATAAGTTTAAATAAATTAATAAATCAAATAACAGAAATGGTCTTATTTTCAATCAAAGTAATCAAACTTTTAATATTTGATAATATTCATATATAAATTTGCAAATATACTCTTCATTTTTATAAATTGCGTGCCGATTCGGTAAATATAATCAAACGGAAACTGGAAATAACATCACATTGATCGTCAATTTAATAATGATATTAGTAAACATTTTAAGAAACACAACTTATTACGAAAAATATCACTTTAACCGCGGTTTGAATTCGGCTCTTACTTTGTGCAGGCGTTTCATCAATTCATCATTATTTATCATATTAACCTGTAACTAATGAGAGAATTATGTTTCAAGAAGTAATAAACAATTATAAATGAAATTTAGACCAATAAGAATAAATCAAATATGAGAGGATAATTTATCTTCATACAGCCAGTTCCAAATGATTTATTAATTCTTCCAACTGATATATTAATTTGACCTTGACTTTCAAGGAAGTTAAGATCATTGACTTCTCGCTGTGTATTAAAAAAATTGTTAACAAAATAAATTTATTAAACAAGGCGAAACAGGATCTATAACTGTACTATTTCATGGATTTTTCAACTTTCCGTACGAAGCGAAATCCAAACGTGTGTTTATAAGTTTATTTTATTTGTTAAGAAATAATGAGATATGTTATATTAAGAGGTCATGGACGAGTGCAGTGTAAAGTCAATGACCTTGACTTTCTTGAAGCTCATGGTCAACATGAATATTAGTTGGAAGTTATTTGATTCTGGCTTTATAAAGGTAAATATTTACCAATAATTTGTGTACCAATTCGTATATTGTGATTCAAGAAGTCGAGTTATATTCACTTTTATACGAGCAGAATGGAGGAGAGAGAGAGAGAGAGAGAGACTCTGTTTACTTAAAATATCTCCGTTATTTTTAGAGAAACGAAAAGAGTTGATTTATAGAAAATTATATAGCTATAATATATATATATATGCTACTAATAATTTTTCCGTGAGCTCAGGTGTTTTGAGGATTTTGAAATCATCTTCTCTTTTTTAAATGGAGTTAAATGATTTTTTTCCGTAATATGATTCTTCTAGGTATTCTGCGTATAAAAGTATTAAGGTAAAAATATCAAAAAGTTATTGGATATGTTTATTGACTATATTTTATACTATATTTAGTTTGGAAAATTGTGTTAAATTTATTAAATTTCACATATCTCAAACGGTCTACTCAAATTTATATATTAATTTAACATAAGATTAACGTGTTAGAAGATATTCCAAATGTTATTTAAGAAGATAAACACAAAAAAGATAATACTGACACAGTTTGTAAACAAATCGTGGAAACATTCAGTAAAATTAACATTTATGATATATTAAATCAATACATATTTTATTCATTTATCTTACAATTTAGTTACAGTTTTAAAACACATTATTTTTATGTTATTTGTTTTCTTATAAATTATTTTGACACTGTGTTGAACATTAATTTAACAAGACTTGTTAAATTTCCAAATATGAAATGTTTTTTACTATGATACTTTATTCTGGTACATATTTGATATATTAAATATCTTATAAACTATTATATAATATTAATTTTTTAATACTTGTATCTAATAATATTTTTATATGCAGATTAATTGAGGAATCGTATTACTTAAAAAAAATCATGTTTTTAAAAATGGAGATTACTTTGAAATCTCCGAAACGCCTCCACAGAAAAATTATTATCAGCATATTACGTCCCTCTTGATGTTTTTGAATTATTGTAACACTGTATAGCATCAAATTTAACTATTACTTTGGTAAAAAATAACGATATATTTAGTAGAAGCACTGTGGCGACTCACGTTAGGTTAAATTTAAAACTATAGATTTAACAGTATAGTCCTCGGCGTTTCAGTTATTATATGCAGCGTATCTCATCATCGTTGAAATGGGTCATAAAAATAAGAGATAAATGCTCTTAATGGAAAATGAAAGCGATAGCGTTCACTACAATCTTTTACAAATCAAACATGGAGCACAGATATTAAGAGTGCTCTAAGTGCATTTGTATATTTTTTACAAAATATTTTCATCCATGAATGAAAATGACATTTACCGCGCTGTACTCATAATGTATTTTCCTGTCACTGAAAGGGCAAAATATCATTTGTAAATCTCGACGTTGCAGCGTATTTGCGACGTTGCGCCGATTTGAAATGCAATGCGAATTGTTGCGATTCCGTCGTGTGAAAATACTAATTCGTGACTTCTCCGACTGCGACTTCGCGCACCGCTTTCAGCAAAGACGCTTCCGTATTCTCGTGTGGGAAGGCCGCCTAGTTTCGAAGTGGAGCGCAGTTATTCCCGCGTTCGTGGAGGAGAGAGAGACGCGTGATGATTTAGTTGACAGTTTTATGGAATGGCGTATAGCACGATGCGGCAACGAAGATAAGTAGGGCGTGAATGAAAGGGGCCCCGGCGCCCTACGCTCGTGTAGACAGCAAATAAAGCCCACCACCATCTCCTGCGGAGAACGTCAGTTCTGGACTTGATGAATTTAGCTACCGGCGACGACGTCGTCGTCGTCGACGACGACGACGACGACGACGACGACGACGCGGTATTTCCGACCCTTTTGCTTCCGGTTTCCCGTGTTCCGGTTTAACACTCTCACATAACACGGATAAGCGTACGTTTCCGCTAAGATCAAGTTGAAGGTTTTATACTACTTCAGGCGATGTAGCTGCGGTAGAATTTTCACGCATGTTTGTTTTTCGCCTTTTTTAATTGTTGAATTTTCATATCAATCATAAAAGTAATTTGCAATTTATTACACTACAAATTCAAGTGAGTAAAAAGTGACTTATACAGTATAATATGTTATTTTTACAACTGTTTTTTATAATATATATGCAGTATAATGTGGTATTTTTACACGGAAAACTAATCACACACATATATTGAAGCCACTTTTTACACATTTGGATTTACAGTGTAAGTGTAATTATCTTTTAATGACGTTCTATAATGATATTGTTTAACAATTTGTAGCCTACACATTAAAACTAAATTTTTCTGAGTAATAATGTACCTAACATTTTTTTATGTATATTTCTACATTAAAAATCACAGATATTAAATTATATTCTTATATCTTAGACAAGTTACTGTGTTGATATTTACACGACAATCTGAATATTTCTCGTTTCAATGAAGATTGTTTGATTGCGAGGAGCAAGTCTTCTGTTTTTTATATTTTGCACTGATTTTTTTTCAGTAAAATTTATGTTTTTCAAAAAAGTGCACTGCGCAAAAGGAAAATCGATCCAAGAGAATCTTCCACCGATGCGATGCGACGGCGGGATCACTAATGAAAATAAGCAGGGTCGTCGGCTAATTGGGCTAAAAAGAAGGGGTCGATAGTACTCGTTAAGCGGTTCCACCTTAAAAATGTCCTGTTAAATGGCACATGGCCCGGTTCACCACTGCGGTGGCATCAGCGCCAGCATCATCGTTTGGAAATACGTCAGATATACGAGGGTAGACGAAGTTAATTATCTAAGGATATATGGCGGCGAAATAATTACTGCCACTACTATATCGAAGGATTTTATTTTCTTTGAAAGAACTATAAGAGCTTGGTGAAATATTTGAATGTTTTTGGTACTAGTTGCACCATCGTACTAACTCGCGATGAGCGAGTCGATCGCTCTCTCTCTCTCTCTCTCTCTCTCTCTCTCTCTCTCTCTCTCTCTCTCTCTCGCGATAGAGTAAATTCCTTAATTAAATCTGTCAGTATTTTGCAAAAAATTTTTATCGGAATTCAGAACTGTACTCGCACAGGAAAATCTAATTCATCTGATATTCAATTAATAAATGGAATATTATTTGATTCGGACAATTGTAAAAAAAACAGTATTATCTCGCTAATCAAATATTCTTTAAGATTTAATGCTATCATAGTTTTTAATATCACTATACGCTCAAATTATTTAACTGCTAATGAGTAGTAGAAGTTTATCTTTAACGAGACAATCTTTTACCTTTGTCGAATATTTTATACTTCTACTTGTGAATCTACAGTTTTTTACTATCTTATAGTATCAATCATAATTTTTGTATTGTAGGGA
>NW_017256287.1:2512518-2585086 GCF_001594055.1 Mycetomoellerius zeteki | reverse complement strand
AAGATTTGATCTCTATTCATTCTTTAAACAATGAAAATATTTAATCTTTTTCATGTTGCTAGCAGCGTTTATTCTTAATGATAAGTAACTGCCCAAATGTCATTTTGGCAGTTGAGCGCCGACAACAATAAAATGTTGATGCGTTTTATTTTTTGAAGTGCCCAATTCTTTTTTTCGTAAGTATTAAATTGTTTTTTAAGTTAAATTTTATAATTATAGATTAAAATCTATAATGGACAAAAAATTGGTTTCTTTAAGAAAGAATTACAGGCAAAAATCTATTTGTTTGCAAAAATTAAAAATTAATATTAAAATTTAGATTAAAAAGTACTCTTTGAATATATTTGAGCTATGCTATGCATGTCCGTCATTTCTTACCTATTTTTAGCAGAAAACATGCACATTCCTTTTTTGTTTTAGACGAAGTTGAGAGTATACAAAGACTATACAAAGACAAAATGAAGTCGCTAAAAAGCGTACTCCAATAGACCCGGAAAAGTTAAAATGGACTGTGAGAATATCATAGAAGGAAATATAATAAGTACGCTCCGTAAAAAATTTAATATTCCCGTAATGATTTTGAAAAGATATGCTTTTTTAATTTGATTAACAAAGATTTAATTTTATTGTAACTTGGCTGTGGAACGTTACTTAATTAAGGTTACTTTAGTGACTAATTTTATTATCTATATTCATGAAAAGTTTAAAAATTAAGATCTTTTATCGATTCTGTTAAGATAATAGACATTCAAGTTGATTATGGATGCAACATTATGTACTTAATTATTCTATAATGATTTTGACTGATAGGTATTACCAAGATAAGTATAACTTGTTTATATTTCAAATTACATTTTGTAACTTATTCGATTTTATAAAAACTTTTAATACAAATTAATTAATTAATATCTTTAGTTACACAAATTAAAACATTATAGGCATGACATGATATCCCAAATCAAATCTTCCTAAATTCTGAATCAAGTCTTCTAGAAGGATATATTTTAATGATATTTTTAATGATATATTTTAATTGTTTCACTAAAACATAAATTACTCTAAAAATTATTATTTAATTTTTTAAATTTAATTAATGTAGTTAGTAGGGATACAATGGATATCCGGCAACAATCCGGCCTATTCGATTCATGTTTTACATATTTGTTTATTAATGTTTAAATATTAATTAACATATATAATATGATATAATTTAAAAATTAAATTAAAATAATTTTTTATGCTTTTATTTTTTATTTGTGTATTACATTTTTGTCATATATTATTTTGTAAGGATTTAAAGTATTTTATAGCGAATTCGATTGGACGCACTCAGTACGCACTGATGCACATTAAGGCCATCGTACACAAAATAATGTAAAAATATGTTTATAAATAAACATGGAAATCAATTAAACCGTGAAATACTCAATACATTTTATTACGATTTATGTACGATTAGATAAAATATGTATTTTATAATTTGAAATATTTGCATTTCATTTTTATACTCAAAATAAATCGATATACAACGGCTTTAATATGCACCAATGCGCACTAGTGCTTCCAAGCGAATTCGCCATTATATTTTTCATAAGAAATATACGCATTTTTGCGTTATCAGACAATAATCTGTTTTTATTTTGTATAAATATTAAATCTTTATAGTATCCGGTTATCCGACAAATCATTATATCCCTAGTAGTTAGATTATCAAAATTAGACCATCAAAATATCTGTGCTATAACATAAGAACAATTCAATTTTTTCTTTTATTTTTGGAAATAATTCAACGAAATTAAGAGGGGCGAGACGTGTCTCCAGTTTCCCTTTTAACATATCATTTGTTTTGACCTAAGAGACAACTGTTTTTAATATTTTTTAAGATAACTATAAAAGACGAAACAATGAAAATTTTATGTAATTGATAATGAATTATTAGGTAGTAGGATATAAATAACAAAAAATATTAGATAAAAATAACAAAAAATCATGTTGAGTAAATGATGTTTATAGAAAAGTATACGATAAGGAAAGAAATTGCAAGATAGGAATCAAAAAAGATTCTAAAGACTCCAGGGAAGTTAATGAAGCACGACGGTGGAATGAGAAGCTGTATACCGTGGATAATTAAACCGAAGGCGCTGTATCTGTCTATGTCTAATGGCCACTTGAGCGCAAATTGCAAGGACGTATGTCTGGCGTTCGTGCATCCCCCGAATAGTCGATTTGACAGAACAGACTCGTAAAACGGACGATTAAGCGAAGATTAACTCCTCGAGTCACGAAACGTGTTAGTCGCGGACGGAGGAAAACCAAAAACTATCGTTTCCTTCGTCTATCCTCGATTTTCTCCGATCCCCCTTGCCTATCGTGCTATACGAAACATCTTTGTGGATGGTAACAGAGCACCCCGCTATTTGCTCGAAGCGTACAGGGCAATGGGATCTAAAGGATTCCGTTAATGGGGTTACTCCGCTGCGTCATTATGGAGTCGTAACCGCTTCCTATCTTTAGTCCTTGTAGAATCATGTCTTTTCTAATCAATGGCGGCACCATTGTGTTGCTATTACCTCCAGGTGTTTTTTCCCAGCTATATTTCTTAATGCATATTCGATAGATTAAATATTTCTCATATATATATATATATATATATGGAAAGAACGATTTTTTTGAAATATAAAAAATTATTTTCAAATCTGTATATGTCTGTCTAAAAATTTAGACATATACAGATCTGAAAATAATTTTGTTGGACTAAAATAATTATATAGAAAATTGAAGCATGGATGAATAATACTGTAAAAACTTGTTACATTTTACACTGAGAAAAATTTCTGGTTAAAAATGAATGAATCAGAATTTTCTGGTTAAATCTTTTGTAATTCTAGTTGAGATAACCAGATGTTCAATTATGATGACCTGATTCCTAATTGATATAATCAGAATATTACTAGTTCGTTCATTTTCAACCAGAAATTTTTCTCAGTGTAGCAATTAGTTTCAGATCTATATTTAAGTTGTTAGATAGCAAAACTATTTTAGCAAAACTATTCTTTCCGCGTATATCGCAAATTCTACGTAAATAAGTAATAATCAATCTAATAATATGACAATGAAATATTTTCAGTAACAAACTCGTAAAGGCATTTTATCGAGAGATAAACAAAAGAGATTCAACGTTCTTTCAAGACAATTAAGTTATATTTATTTTACAATTTGTGTAAATCTTAATATAGAAAAAGTAAATGATTGCTTTGTTTTATATATTCACTGTTATGAATTTAAGATTGAATCACAAGATAAAGGCCTTTAAAATTTCTAATAATAAATGAGATAATCGTTAAATAAAAACTCTTCTCACTCTCACTTCATCTGAATTTATTATAATGAATGATTCACTTTGTATTTAGAATCAATAAGAAACACGCTTGAGAATAAAAAGAAAAAGATGGAAAGAGGACTAGTTTTACGGTTCTGCAACACATACGATCGCGTTCTATATAACTATAAAACAATAATTTAGCAAAATCGGCCGATTTTCTTATTGGCAAATTTTCACGAGTGTGGGAAAGAGAGAATGAAGATGACCGTACGTATCGAGGCAATTCGTCCCAAAATAGTTTTTTCTCGGATCTTGTCCATGTAAAAGCACCGCAAAAGTAGACACATAAATTTCTCTATCTCCGCGCTCATTACAATTTTATCTTTGCTCCGTTTGATTTATTCCGAAAGTTTAGTAACTTTACCATTGTGTTCACGGACCGAGGAAGATTGCATTGTGCGCTGGGATACTTACGAGGGCAGCAAAAGGAGACCAAGTTTCGTGCACGATATGCTACCGAGTCGTAGGAATATTTCGTTGCGTCACGTTTAGAACGTGTTTTTTTTTCTCTGTCGCTTGCCACTGACTTGACTTGGCTTTAATTAAAATCCAAGAGAAGCCACGTACGTGAAAGCTACGAAACGCGAAACGTTCCTCTTTAACGTTCAAAAATCATTTATATTTTAAATCTATTTATATTTAAAAAAATGGAAAAGAATATATTTAGAAAAATATTTGTTTATATCGTCATATATAATATTAAGAGTGAAATCGAGGAATAACTACCTTTATACAAATATGAAGAACATTTGTTACGCAAATTTTATGTTGATATAAAATAATACAAAAATTCTGAGTTAAATTAGAATAGATTATATTTTAGAATGCATAATATTTTATGCACTTGTTCTAAAATAGTCAATTCTTGACTAAATTTTTTAGTCAAAATCTGACAACAGAGACGTATATATTTATCTACGTTGATTGGCAAGAAAATATAATCGACAATCTTCGGTATAAGCAGCGCAAATTATCTCTTGAGCTGTTAATTCTAATTACTTGCAATTACGTCATTCTAGGTCGATACGACGTAGCTGGCGCAGTTCGCGTGGGTTACAGAAGATCACGTCGATTATGGCTCGTAAACGCGACCGTAGTTCACGGACTGCGTGTTTAAACCAACACGTCATCTTTAACGATCCCGGAGTCGTAAAAGCGTGTCACTGTTACTTTTCATCCGGCTTCTGGAGCCCGATGAAACAATCCCTGTAAATCAGCCCTCGCTATCCGTCCAAACCCTTCTCTCGACCGGCCCATTCGAACAGCACAATACTTCGTGAAATATGAATGAAAGAAGAGATTACGGTGAATGTAAGAGGAAAAGGGGATTCCGAGCGTGAGAGAGATTCCAAGCTTGATTTTGGTGAAGGTCGCCGATAGGCCATTGTGCTTATTAATTATTACGTCGAACTCGTTAGTCGCGTTGTGTAATCTGTTTGTACATCTACTTATTCAAAATCAATCTTTATACATATATATATATATGAAACTAGAGATGAGCGAATCAAGGTTTTTTGATTCCGAATCGAATCTAATTCTTCTTTCGAATACAAATCGAATCCGAATTGAGTCCAACCGATTCGGATCTGAATCGAATCTGGAAGTTGATTGTGTATTTTGAAATAAAGCGAAACCGTGAAAATTACAAAGTGAACAAATTCACTAGATATTTATGATTTTATTGGTCAATACTTAGTGTATGTTAATATGTATAAGATGGTCATTAATGTATTTGATTCTTATATTTAAACATTTCAAGTCGGTATTTATAGTCGATTTCTTATATTTGAGACTGTCTTAAGTTCAGTCTTAAGATATTATGAACCAATAAGAGAACCGCATTAGCATCTTAAGACATTACTTAAGATGGTCTCAAAATAAGAATCGACTATAAATATCGGTCAAAGATTCGAAATTTTGGAATAGTTCGTGTTTGAATCATAGCGATTCAAATTCGAATCGAATCGAATCTTACTTGATTTGATTCGATTCGTATTGGAATAGTTTGCACATCTCTATATGAAACCTAAACCTTACATTCATATTTTTGAAAAAGAAATTTTTATTATAAATATTATTATTGTACTTTTTATTGTTTCACCACATTACTATTGTATTTTATTTTTTCTGTTACAGGTAAGACATACTTAAGATGATTTATAAAACATCACTAACGTCGTACATGGTAAGTTTTTTCTAATGCTGAAGATTCATCGATTATTTTTGATGAATCTCCAATATCTGATTCGCGATTCCTTCGTCTACCTCTCTCTATTCACATCACATACTGCTGGTTCACGTCGGTCGTTACTCTTGAGCCTTCCCTGGAATCGTATGCATGTGCACGTCTACGGACGACAAATCTAGGACACCATCTGTTGTTAGCGCGAGGTATGAGAAGTGGAGAGAAGGACGTCCGTGGTAGTGCCGCTGACATAATTATGATTAATTATAATAATACCCTACGCGCCGAATGCCAGACTGCGGCGACACGCCGCCAAGTCGTACGTGCGCTCTAATGTAATCAGCCGATAAGACATTCTCCACTTAGACGACAATGTCGCGAAAATCACATTAGAAATATAACGGTGCACAATTAAAAAATGCGTTTTCACAGCTGTGATACTACATTCTTTTTTAGTGTTTGTAGATTACGGAAATTATACTTTTCATTCTTCAATTAAAACGTTTATTTTAGAAAGGACCTTTGAAACGGCCAATGCTACGGAGAGTTTAATTAAAAACTGAAAAAAGATGCTGAATATATACTGCAAGAAATAGATACATCGTAATGATATTAGCGAAACGTCGTAGCGCAGTAAAAACCATTGGCTGTGTTCAGCAGAGAAAGTAGCTTTGCAACTGTTGTAAAATTCTTGAATATGATTGGTTTATATATTTAGATCCAATGAGGAACTAAGGGCAAGACCAATCATATTAAAGAATTTTACAACAGTTGCAAAGCTGTTTTTTCTGCTGAACGCAGCCATTTTCATAATGCACTTTTTGTTTTAATATCAAACTGAATAAGTTGCCTGTCACCGGCAACATCGGTGCAGAGTGATATAGTAAATGAATGATTTTCTGTTGTGTTTATATTGAAAACATACATATAATTTCTCTATTTCGCATCGTTATTATGTATCACCAAAACTTGCGACCATTACCGTACTCTATGAATTACAATTTATTAGCACAGCCTGCCCCAAGCTCGTATACATTCCTACGCTATTTAAATCTATACATTTATAATCCATATATTCACATAGAGCTTTATTAATTGAATAATAACGACTAGATATTTTCGCGATATCGGTGGCGCGCATATTATCCGGAACCGTATTTCAATGGTGTTATCGCACGTTCTGAATTAATTTTCACTCCCGTATCTACTTTCGTTCAAGAGATGCACGAGTTGCACGTATTGATCTCTAAATCCGTCTTGAGCATGAATACAATTTACCTTTGCGTGTGTTGCAACTGGTGGTACCAGCATATTTAGACCTTTGATTAGCACAGGTTTGGTCGCCAATTTGCTGTTTCGAACTTCGATACGATTATCAACTGTTAATACCAGAGCTAAGTGGCTTTGGCATCTCTACTGACGCGGAAATTCGGTTTCGTTACCTCCCTGCTAAGTAATCTCTATTGATTAATTTCATTGATCATTACTACATGAAAGATAATCTGACGATAGTCGACTTTAAGCAAACTTCTTCACTCACCTTTGTATTTCAGTGATCTTAATAGTGATATAAATTTTATTAACAATTAAACGATTTAAGTTCAAATTTTTATGTTAGAATCTAAGAAATGAATTCTTTTTTTCACCAAAATTCTTATAAAGCTATCAAAAATTTATTAAGTAAATATAAAGTGTGATTAGATATTTAAATTAATATTTATTATATATGGATAAAAATGGTGAAATAAAACAAATAACACATAATAATTAAATATTTAACGTATAACAATAAAATATCAATATATAACAATAGAATATAATAAAATATAAAAACAATTTATTTTTGAGAATCAACTATTTCATGTTTTTTTTATTTTTAGAAATTTATGCCTTTTAATATCGAATGATTCATACTATATATTTTGTTTGTTGCAATACTTACGAATATGGGAGAAGTACAAATTTAATTAGATATTTAGAGGAAGGCATTGAAATCTAGCTTAAGCACCCCAGGACTTTGCGAACAAGCGAGCTTTAAGGCGCCACGTCCTCACTAATTACAAGACAAAGGAGCAAATGCTATAGATTAGCTCATTAGCAGAACGCTTGTCTCGTAATACAATTAATTCATCCCATGGCAACGCCTCTCGCGTGTATCTCGCCGTCTCGCACCGTAGCTCGTCTTTCAAGGCAAGTAGACGATGCGAAGAGATCAATATAACAGACTAAAGGCAATTAAATCGATCTATACATCGACGATACATCATATACCGATGTATCTGTTTCAGAACTAGGATAACGTCGCGCAATCTCGTATTTTTATGATGATCGCACTGAGTAATAACCAATTTTCTTGGCTGGATAACAGTCATTCGCGCATCCGGCAGAGCTTGATTAATTAATCGAGCCAGTAGAGCATGAGCCCGACTACCGAGTTATTACTCTTCACGTTCAATAATAAGAATCCGATATTGCAGAATAACACTTGTACGTTTGCTTAGCAAGAATCGTGCTCTTAAAATTCAAATGACAATGAACGCGAGCAAGCGAACATCAGTTCGGCAGCGAACGAAGCCAGCCGTTGTTTCTGTGGATATCACACCGCATTGTTACGCGAATAGTAGCAACGTTCCATAATTAGTCAGCGGTTGATGTACTCGTTTGCCTTAGTATTATTACGCCTGTACAATATCCGCTGCTCCTTTCACTTAGTACCGCACATTTCTCCCGATATTGGATTACTCCGCACTTCCGAAACGCAACTTACCTCCCTCACAGAGCTTCTCTGCGGGATTACGAATCAACAAATTTCATCGAGCATACCCGCAATAGCATCATAATCCACTATGTCGTGTGGAATCGGCTGATGCTTGGCTACACCGCCTTTTGATGTTTCATGGCAAAAGTCACCTAAGTGGATCTTTGTTACATTCTGCCGCGTCACTGTCGACGTCCCTCGAGGCGCTCTGACATTTCGCCTGTGGCATCGATATTTGTATGCTTTTGAAAATACATGATAACATAATCAGATAAAAAATATCCTAACTTTTTTTCAAGTCCAAGATGAAATTGAAAGGGTTATTTTAAAATTAATTATATTCTCTCATAAGTATTGGTATTTGATTAGACGAATGATTTTGATAGTAATAATGAATGTTTCCAATTTCAATTATATCTACTGGTAGTGTTGGACTTAAAGTCGATCTTTTTATTGTGTATTTAATAGATAAATTTAAATCTATAAAAAATAAGTAAAATACAATCCAACTTCTATGATAGTAAAAACTCACATTGTTAAAACTTTCATAAGTATGTAAGAATTTTGTCAGATTCTTATGTAATCCGAAATAATATAAAAATGCGATTTAGTAATGCAAAATAATATAAAAATGCGAGTTGAATTGATTTCAATATTGAAAGAAATTTAAAGCAAATCGAATTCATCAATCAAACAATCTTGCGAGGAGTTTAATTACCTGATGTTAGCGAAAATCTCAATTTAACTGTTATTTTTCCGGTTTGTCGTTTATCTTACTGCGAGAGGTTCTTCCGGCGAGCCAGGCCCTTAATATTCCCGGGCGTGTAGAGGTGAAGGAACGTTTACGGCGCCATAGGTATTCCGGGATGCTTTTTTAAGTCCGAACATTAAAAACATCGTTAGCCCGTTCCATGAGGAGGGTTGGCAGGGGAGTGTAGGAGAGAGGGGCCGGCTGGGAATGTAATTAAGTGCGGTCCAAGATTTACTGCTGCTGCCTCGTAGACCCATAGCCGCCGAAGAGAGCGGCGTAGTTCCCAGCAGCAGCAGACTCTCCGGCAGAGTGTCCTTTTAAACGTTAGGTTATGAATTTAGCGAAGCACGCGCGATGATAGAAATTATTCGCCAAACTCGCCGTCTCTTCTTGAGTTCCTACCCGAACTTTCATTTTCCCCGGCGAAAATTTATTGGTATGTAGGTTCGTACAGCGGAGAAATGACAGGAGCGTTCGTCGAGGTCTAACGATGTCTATCAAGAACTTACGTCTAGAATAACGCGTTTCATATTAACTGGAAGACTTACAATCAGATTCGTAGAATATTTTTGTTGTCAGTAACACAAAATTTAATTTGAATTAAATATTTATTGTTTATGAAAATTATCTGTCGTCGTTAATACGTTAGTTATTTAATATCGTTAACAATAATATAATAATTATTATTATAAATATTATTGTTATAAGTATTATAACGTGACATTATTGATGTGTAATTATAAAGAGATTATATAGTATTACAGTAAAACATAAAATGAGAAGAGAGATGTACAATCAAAAGGAGAGATTACCGATTTATATAATCTGTCTAAAAATCTGAACCTGAATCTAAAAATTAATATAAAATAAAATTGAAGCTAGAATGCAAAATAGGAGTTAAATATAAATGATATAAATATAAATGATATGAACTAACTAAATACTAAATAACAGAAGGGACAGAAAAACTGAAAGACAGCAGATTTAAAACGAAATAGAGGAACTGAGATATATAATAGTAACGTATACAGTAAAAATGCTGAAAAGTAAAAGAAATGAATTGATATATATATACTGAAAAAATGATGTTGTTTTAAAAGCATTATTTTAATTGAAAATAATCTTATTGATGTAACAACAGTATTAATGAAACAAATAAAATTTGATTAAAACAAGAGCATGACGCATTTGTTTTACTGGTGTTATTGAATTAACAATATTATTTTCAATTAAAATAATGCTGTTGATACATCATTTTTTTCAGTATATAGAAAGAAAAATAGATCGTTCGAAAGATACTGAAAGGTATACCGAATGCAATTAAACTAAAGTAAACGAAGATACAAGATAAAGTAATTAAAATACAAAAGAAGCTTAAATACATTTTTAGTAAAGTGAGACTGAAAAACTGAAAATTAAAAATATAATTAAGAGTTGGAATATACCTATTGAGAAACATCAGATTTAAATGTAGTAAAAGAAGGAGAAGAACAAATTAGGCTGCGATAATTTATACGATTTTAAAATAAATTTTTCTATTCTCTATTATAGATGATACTGTGACGTGTTAAAGTAATTTTTCCATGTAAATATATAGTACATGCAGTTGTTTTTACTTGACGTTTAGTAATAAAATTTATTATCTACTTTACTATTCTGGTCGACCAGGGGCCAACTAGTTCAATGCCTAAAGCATCTGAGACCACCCGACTAAGAGGGTTCACTGTGAAACCTCACGAACTTTCGCTCCCTAATCATTATTCATCGTCAAGGCTTAGGTCAGCAAGCCGAAATTTATCAAACTAGCTTTGACTACGATTTATCATTTGATGCTATCTTGATACGTGTGCAGTTAAGAACGTATTTATCTCGCACATTGTTGTGGTTAAATAGACTACCCATCTTTTTGACTTAATTAACTCATAGACAAATGAAAGAACAAATCGTCATTGACATTATATTTAATAGGCATCCAGTACTAGTATTCGCTTCTCAATGTAAGACGAATATCTACTACGGGCGTCAAGTTTATCGCGGGGTGCTGTGCTCGCAGAGAACGTCTCGAAAGTTGTAACAACCGCCGTCGCTTTTCCGGCAGCAGCGAGGAACTTAGCGGCGTCCTGAGCCGGCCATAAATCGCAAAAGAAATTCCGAAAGTGTCGCCGTTACGCGGTATTCGTCGTGCTTCCTACGTTCGCGAGAGTACCGTGAACGTAAGCTCTCCCGTTTTTCGCATCGCCAGGGAAATCGGTCTCGCGCGGTAAATACTGGAGGATCGTCCGGGAACGATAACAGCCTGGGCGTTGCCGCGTATGTCTAACGCGTCGTCATAACCGTTATCCAGTTATTGCTCGCTGCTCTTTTCACGGTCCAGGTTTCCCGAATGATATGTTTTGTTCCGGTGTTACCTGTTTTCATCTTTCCCTCACACCTTTTGTGTTGCGCAGCCGGGAAAACAGTCGCAGGTAAATTTGCATGAGACGCCACGGAATCGCTCGGCACGGAATTAACTTTCGCTTTAAGAGCGTCATAATCGCGCGTACTTAGTGTCCCGTGGATGCGTTCTCGCGTGGCTTCTGCAATAGAGATTTAACGGCGACAGTAATTATCGAGTAAACGAAGCTATCACGCGCGTTCCTCGAAGTGGCGTATAATTAGATTTTTATCGCCGCTTCATACTAAACGGTATATTCGCGCGTGAAATGTTTAAGACCGAATTAATTTAGTTGATTTGGAGCTTGTAAAAATATGCCGCGGTGTTTCCTTTATAACTTAATAAACGCAATTTATATATATATATATATACATACACACGATAGTAGAGAGAGAGAGAGAGAGAGAGAGAGAGAGAGAGAGAGAGAGAAAGTTTCGTAGTAGAGATTTTTATTTACAACATTCTTAGATAATTATAGAATTGAAAAAATCAATGAAATTGGGAAAGATAAACTTACAATTAGAAGAGAAAAACAAAAAAGTTTCTGTCTTTTAAAATTAAAATTAAACAAATAAAAATTTTATTAGCACGAATCGCTTAAAGATATACCAGGTGTAAGTCTCTATATAAAATGACTAAAATTAAAAATTTATAATTTTTGTATAAAAATGTTATATACCTACATATAAAAAAGATTGTATGCACAAACTTTGTTACAATAACGATTAGCTAACTACAGTAACAATAATCTAAGATATATCATTTTACGATTACAGAAATATCGTGATTGGTAATGCTAGAAACTAACAAAAAACAAAAACAAAAAAGGTGAAGAAAAATTTACTAAAATATTATATCACTCACAGTAAAAAGAAGAGAATGTTCTGTCATATACTGATTGAATTATTGACTTCTTAAGAATTAACTCCGTGTGACAATCAGATCAGTATCAATCTCCCCTATTTATAATATATTTAAAAATATAATTTTATAGTTTAAATGAAAATTTTTTAATTTTATTTTAATTACTATTTATTTCAAATATCTACTTCTTATTGAAATAATTTTTTATTTAAATTCTAAATTGTTAAAAAATTTTTGTATTACTTTTTCACGCGAATATAATATTAAAAAATCTATATTTTTTCATAATTTTTTTACTTTATTAAAAAATATGTGTAATATATCCTTAAAGAACTTCTGTTCGTTTATACTTAATTCTTGGCGCCTTATGCATTTTATCGTGGCTTGGAAGTTACTCTTAAATTCCACGACTTCGGTCTGTACGCGTCTTAAATTAAATGAATAACCAAGGTGAGGTCCAGAGAACAAGCGAACAGTACTCACGATGCATCTGCGACTGCGGCAGCGGCCGATATGCAGTTTCGTGCATCCGCGCCGCCACATATCACGCAACTTCGCTCACTATTCACCGGCGAGAGCGGCTTTAGCCTCACTGTCGCTGAAGACGCCGTAGTACCACCGCCGTTGTTAGAACTTGGGTAAGAAAATATTCGGAAGAAACTCTCGTATAACTGTACATGATAGCTACGGGTGATGTGAAAACGAAGTTACTCTTTCAGATCGATAATCATTAGAAGGAATTCTTGATATGGCTATGCCAGTTTAATAAATGCGAAAACTTATAAAAATAAATAAGTATAAACTATACTTGATTAGCCGTATCTAACAATAAGTTAAGATCATTTTTACAATATTTAATGATTTAGTAAATTTTATTTTATTAATTCAATTTGGTTAAACAAATGATGATTCATATGTTTGGTAAAAAGAAGATATTGTTATATGTAATGGAGATATAAACGAGCTTTCATAAAAAATTGGATGGGTTGAGATCGCTTCGATCTCGGAAAATCTAGCGTGGTTGAATACGTTATTAATGGTATCCTTAATTCGTACAAATTGGATTAATGTACAGGAGTTCGTTTCGGTTTCTATGTTAGCCTTCGCATGTAGAAAATAAAGGGAAAAATAAAAGAGATCTATACATTCGGGACTCGCGTATATATGTGCGTGTCGGTCCGTATGTACGAACATGTACCTAGAGAGAATGAAGGAGAGGAAGAAAGAGAGAAAGAGAAAACGAGAGAGAGAGAGAGAGAGAGAGAGAGAGAGAGAGAGAGAGAGAGAGAGAGAGAGAGAGTAGGAAAGAGAGCAAAACCATCGGAAAATGGACCAGTTGAGCAGAACGAGAAGGAACGACGTGGTTCGTTAACGCTTTCATTGGAGAGCGATTCTTCACAAAGCCAATATAACGGGGCTCCGAGTTCTCATTTACTGCCCCACGTATAGATAACGCCACGACTACGTTTATCCGCTGTAGACTCCCGCAGGCCATATGATTCGCTTAAATCGTCAATGAATCGTTCATTGTTGATACATGACTGACATTTTGATGAAGCCTTTTGGAGTTTTGAATCGTAAAATATCGCGAACTCGAAATAACTCCTTTCGTATTTATAATACATGATATTTATCTCGTCAAGTAAGTACTACTTGCTTTATTGGACGAGATAAAAGATGTAATTATCTAGTAATTATTAAATATATGAAATCTTATATTTGCGAAATAAAAAAAATTAAGTGACGACCGGTGTAACAATAGAAGCCCAAGAAAAATGAAATAGATGAGGAGAAAAGATAAGTGATAAAGAACTAAAATAATATCGCCATCGTCATGTTGTTATATTTTTAATGGAGAGATCATGAGATGAAATATACGCCGTCGTATTTCAGTAAGAAATTCCTACGGCAAATTACATCTACGGGCCTTTGTGCGAGCCATTAATAACGACTACGCGAAATATAGCGAGCGGTGAAACATGATTCGCATTCGGATGAACCTTCGTGTAATAACGGCACGTTAAACTGGGAACAGATAAAGCCGGCGCTAAAGTTGGCGGTGTTCTTCGTTAGAGGATTGCGGGGATGGCGGCGGGTTGTCTGGTTAAAAACTTTTTACGGCCGTTGTAGATCCACTTTCTGCGATTTTACGTGACGTTTTTGTTCGGACAACTTTCAAAGTCGGACTCTCCACAGGATATTACCACGTATTTTCCATCACGAGCTGTTGAGGTGCGAGTATGGCACGTGATTGCGACGATCTTACTTCGATTGATCAATCAAGATGCCCATTCAATCGGGGTAACATTCTTTTCTATTTTTACAATTACCTTGATAGCTTATAGAATCTCGAATCTTTCTAATGGAGAAAATCTTTGCTTAGTTACGAACAGTTTACTATTGCATAATACAGTAAATATGTGTATTTGCACAGTCCATTTTATTAATATAATATATCAAATCAAATAAACCAAAAAATTCATTATGCTTAAATGATCGGTTTGTCAACATATAATAATAATAATGTTAATATATAGCTATTTCTTACGCAATTAGTGCACTTATCCTGTGAAACTGTAACAATACAGTTTTAATAATATTTGATTTACAAATATAGCTTGTGGAAGGAAGCGAGCTATAAAGCGTTTCAACGTCAACAATCCCATTATTACGGTTCTGTTTTTATATAAAAGAGTTTTTTTTCTACTGTCAACGTTGCGACACCATATTGTTTTATCATCTCGTGTTTTTTAGCATCCGCGGTTTGCAAAGGGTAGCGATGTTATGTTTTCACACGACTGCGTATAGGCTTTAAACAAACAAAAAAGAAAAATTGAATGTTGACTATCCAGTCGATGTATTCGATTTTTTGTAATAAACAAACAGTCTCTTTCGTAGGAACATCAAAGATAAGTAAATGATATTTTTTTATTTTTATAAGTATCTTTGCACATTTTGATATATCAATAGGAAAAAGTATTACATAAAATAATAAAAAAACTATACAAAATTCTCGAAATTGTAAAAAAAGAAAAGCAGGAGTTAATGAGAACGTAGGCGCGATAATTGGGGCGCAAATTAATTTAAGTAGAAACGATCTTTATGTACATTGCTTATTGTTAGTTGAACATTTCGACTCCAATTTGAGTCATCTTTAGCAACAATGTAAAATGATCAAATATTATATAATTATATAATAATGTTTAAAAATATATCTATAAAATTATAATATAATTTGGCCAATATTTTGCTGGACATGTTATCTTTGAAGTGAATTTTTATCAAGTAAAAGATATATTTGTTTAAAAAATTTTATGTTTAATTAAAGCTTTATTAGGTTGTTTCAAAAGTATTTTCTGCATTTTTTTTCTAAAATAATTCTGTAAATTTTTTAATATTTTATAAAAAAAATGTAGCCACAGAGCATATACGAACTTTCTTTTATCGTTAGAGATTACAGATTATGTCGTTTAGTCTCTCAAGAAAAAAGCGATCGACTTCTGCGATTTCACAGAATCTTGTAAAATGATGTTCATCGAATGCTATAATCGTATTCGATATCGCCATGCAAGATGGGCGATATGGGTTATGTGTCTCTGTGTATACACCTATACATATGTGTATGTTTAAGTAACGGCGCCACATTGCGTCACTTTACGTTACGTCGGTTGTAACATTATTCATAAGTGGAGGACTATGCATACTTCATAAACATAACACACACCAACCAAGGGCGTGCGACATTGCACTGCACCCTGGAAATGTCCACAATATCGGCAGCATTGTGATAACGCGCGGGAGCGAGGTATATAGAAAGCGATGCGCTTGGGAAGATCGATGATAACGCGTTGCGTGAATACCGACCGCCGTATTGATATGTACACAATAGCGAAATCATGGAAATCCATTTATGTTTCGCATAATTCACTAAGGACGAAGGAGATGGCTATTATCGTGTTGAGAAGCGTTAGACATATAGAGTGATGTAGCTACAGAATGAATATATATATATTTCCCCCCTTAGTGAGCGTTTCAAAGTGATTCCGACTATCTGGATTGCTCTTGTATTTGAACAATAACCTTAATTGTTTTGAATTTGAGGTATATTCCACAATTTCACAATTCCATGAGAACTGATTTTAAATCATATTAACCCTTTTACGGTAAGGTGAATTTTTAAGATATTCAGAAAAATAAAGTTGGATCTGATTCGATGCTGTTTTGTTCATTTTTCATGTAATCAATGTAATAAAATTAGAAAAGAGATAAATAATATATGTACATATATCACGAAATAAATAAATAATAATTTATATCATGAAACTTCTTTTTCTATTAAACATCGTATGTGCTCTATAAAATAGGTGAAGCTGTCGACCTCCCTTACCATAAGAGGATTAACTCTTAAAGTCTTTTCGATATGGCATACCTGGTTTTCTTTTTCCAAAACTTTTTTCATTGTTTTTAATTTTTTTGTTAATGAAAATGTATAATATGTATTTTCTTGGTACGTTATGTTTCTTAATTCTGACGTTTCGATTGAAAAAAGAAATGTTTATAAAACATTTATTAATCAATAAGAATCTTATTGGATCGTATATTGTAAATGATATGATAATAAAAATAAATATTGGAAAATATTTATTTTTATGAAAGTTATAAGTAATCGAATTGAATGAGTACATCATGCCGCAGCTGCGCGGATGTCGTTCCTGCAGAGTAGAAAGTTTAAGAGTTAAATATATATACATGTATAACATCAAAGAATAATACACATGACATGAAACGGTATCGTATGGAAGCATGATATCATAAAATTGTTACATTTCAGTGGAATGCAAATCGTCAAGGCAATTCAGGTCGAGTACTATGATTACTTAGGCAAAACTGCAAGCGCCAAGTAAAATGTAACTTTATTACTGCCGCCAGAAAGTAGAATGGTAGACTATACTACGTATGCTCGCGCGAGTACCTTATAGACTTGCTCTTTCATTTCTTGATAGCATGTGTATACTTACAAAGTAAACTATAAACTTCTCGGAGCTTATCCTTGGTGACTCTGAACTTCATCGCTCATGATATATTCATAACCGTCTTTTGTCGTGCATCGTCCATTGTCCATCGCTCTTTGCTCTTGTCATTCCGCGTTCACCAACGCGGATCACTTTCACGACAAACAAACAGCCTTCATCGGGGCTACTTTTATTAAACCTCGCGTCACGTGCCGCAACTCTAAACCTATACGAGTGCGCGACATTACCGCGAGAAAATGTCACATATAACGCCGCCAGACGTACGATGTATTTCCCATGTGGGATACGAGGAAAATATTGACTCCGGAACTTTTCTTACGCCTTGGAGAGAAAAAAAAAACACGGCGTCGCGTCGCGGAGAAGGCGAATATGTGTATGCGTAGCACGGAGTGACGGTGCAACGACAAAATCAACCTTGCTTGACAACAAATATAGATATTGATGTTCCATTTGGTTACACGTGTCGCAAATTGCATGCAACAAATTCTGACGCGACTAACTAACTAAACGGATGCTCCGTTATCAGTGGGAAAAGTGCTATTTATCGTATTCATTAGATTTCATTTATTTATGCGGCGCTTCCAACATGAGTTTGCATCAACGATAAAAAATGAAGAAATATAGACAATGGCGGAATGAGAGATGGCATGAGATTTCAGCAGATAAACGCGCCGTACGTTTTAATTGTCAATACGCTTCGTTTCATGGATAGATTTATATTTCGCATAATAAATGTTTTCCGTGACACCACGTCGTTATTACAATTCACGCGTAGTGCATGATGCGACACTCACTTCAGCGTTATTTGATTATTCCGATCGTGAATCATAATCGTGGGACAGTTTCTATTTACGAGAACATTAATTCTCTCATGGGAACCTGGCTACGGCAATTGATTACATGAAACTGTTTTTCTTCTTGATTATATATTACGAGCGATACATTCATGGCACACGCCGCGCGCTATCGATAGCTTGTGGAATTTAAGCGTTTCTGGCGAATTACTTTCTCGGGGTGGAATTTTTAGTTAAAGCCCCGTGAAATTTATCTGAGCTCTTCACGCTGGCCACGGTGCCGGAGCGGCCCGTGTACCAGGGATAAGGCCATAATTTTGAGAAACGCCTCCCACCGGTTACCTCGACAATTCTCGGCGTAATGTCCGCGACAATTCATTCCCAAATGGCCCGAACGGCAATTCTTAGCCGGCTTCGTGCACAAATCTTACGTACACACCGAGCCCCGAGGAAATACATTTGGGTCGCGCAGGTACGTTCCCACCTACTAATGCCCGATTTTACGTTCGTATCTATCTACCACGCCCACGTGCCTCTCTCCGTAGTGCTTCCGGATAAATTCTCCGGGAATATTTTCACCGAAAACATTTCATATTATCGTCGCCACCGTTGAGTAAGAAAGAGACTTGTACGTTGTACAAATTTCTTTCGTTTTTTTTTTATATAAAAAAAAATGCACCTGAAAATATCACAATTAAGTCACGTAAATGTAACATACGTGTCTGAAGATAAATTGCCCCGAAGACAGAACGATGCCAGGTGTGGATTAATTAACAATGACTTGCGTGCGAACGAATAATCACGTATAAATTCTAAGAGAGTGAATAACTGTGAAACAGGACTAATATCGATACACCACAAATTCCATTCACCTTCGGCATGTGCACATTCACACATATGTACACCTATTTACACAAGTGCCTTTTCGAATTAGAATTAACGCGGTTGTATGTTTAGGAAAATCCCACAGTAGCTGACCTAGCTGCTAAGCTAACCATAAACCCCAATTACATGTATAAAATGTACACGTACGTACACCAATGCAACTACGACGCGTGCATTTGTACGAATGCACGTAGGGCAAGCAGGTGTAACTAAGAGCGCGAGGTTTTGGCTCAACATTAAGTCTGGAACACACGGATACCATCCAGAGATCCTTGTTTCAGCAAATCTCTTGGATTTCGTGTAAAATCTAACGAACAGAATGATTCGAGGGACGTTCATCAGCGAGATATATGTGCCACGTGGGATCTCGTTTTGATAATTAATTGAGATATGTAATATTGAAAATGGAGAGAGATTTATAAGAAAGGTTGTTTCTAATTAAGTTTTAATTAAGAAAGGATTAACTTTACAAATATATAGGTCAAGGAAATTATAGATGAAAAGATTGACGGTAATTCCGGAATACTTTGTATACGTAGAGTCGGCGGAGGTAATGCTAACAAAGCGCACGGCATAAATTTGCACAGTTATACAAAGAACGATTGCGAGGCGAGATGCAGAAGTTTGTTGCTTTTTGGAAAGTCCATCAAAGAGTTCTCCCTACTGCAGGCAAATTATCGACATTCAGTATTTTGAATGCCGAAAGTTTTCATTTACGATGAATAGATATTCATCTTGGGCACTCGGCCAGCGGTCCCCGCTCACTATTGTCGCCGTTTCATTTGAAACTTTTAAATTATTCCCTATTAATACTGCCGGAACTTTGCTCAGCCAAAGCTCCATTAGTCGTGTTAATATTGGTCCGGAAAGACCGTCAACTTTATACGAAATTTACACACATATGAATTATTAATTCGAGTTGATATTGGATGAGAGTTGATTTAATTCCAAAATTATGTCTTTGAATATGACTGTCATGGTCGTCGAATCGATATCGCAGGCATGACAATATCTTTTGCGATTGCAAGTAATTCATGCTGAGTCAAATGATGGAAGGACAGTAAACAGATACGTAAATGAATTTTGTCGTGAAATTTTTGTATCGCGCTTCCGCAAAATTGTTTAAATCATTCGTGATAATCGTCCGAATTTTATCTCCTTTTATATCTCTGTTAATAACGGACGCATCTTTAAATAATAAGGCAGACACGTCAGCTATTTTTATTGCGACATATCTTCATCATTTACTGACTTGGCTAATTTCTAACTATTTTCTTACCAGTTTTACCTAATCAAGATTTCTGGCTAGTTACTGGATTGTGAGTGTAATTAAAAATAGTAAAAATTAACCAGTTTCTAGATAAGGACCTGATTTTTTAGACATTTTTCCAATTGGGTTTTTATCATAGCGTGAGAAAGATAGCTGTTTGTATAATATTTTTAATGGTAACAAGAACCAACGCGCGTAAATCATAAGTGATTTCCCGAGTGACATTACATCGTTCTGCATTCCAATTCTTGCAAAGAGAGTAAAACAAGACGAGACGAGAGACGAGATATGGAAGAAACCAGAGAAGAATATGTTCTCTATTCGTAGATAGGCGAGGAAAAATAGTCGAAACATCAGAGAACTGTGGAATGACGTTGCCTCCTGGGAAGACAGATGCGCGAGCTTCGAGAGGCTGCGTACTAAAACTTTGTTTCAAGCCCGGTAGGTTGTTTGATTCAACAACCTTCCCTGGATAATATCCCCGGACATTTCTTTACGTTGATTCTTCGAATGAATATTGCTTTAGAATTGACATCATCAACATTAAATAGAAAAGTTAGAAAAGAATTTTTTTTTTTATTAAAATATATTACCTAATATATAAATATCCAAATTTTTATTATCATTGTCTTATAAAATTAACTTGATTTATATAAGAAAAAAAATACGAAACCTATCTTTCTCTAATCTGAAAATTTTCGAACTCATTTCTGTTTACTGATAATATATTTTTAAAAATATGCAAGTTACAAAATTGTAAATGATAATTCTCATTGCGGCGAATTAAGATGAATGATTAAACTTTCATGGTTCCCAGACGACGCTGCTGCCTTCTTATCGGTCAAAGATCCTTTCATGCGATCGTTGATAAAATATGTAGGATCAGAAAAAAGACTATGTCTCGCTCCCGAGAGCCGAAACTTTCTCCATTTTCCGATATGAATTAATAAGTGGCAACGGTAAGAATGTAACCCTTGAGATAAGAAGATATAACGAATAGGAATGGAGATAGGACAGAGAGTGCGAATAATGAATCTGTTTACTTGTAGTAATTTTACAAAAGGATACTCATTAGCTTTCGCAGTATATGCGAGGACTGTAATAAAACAATTAAAAAATTTCATTTGGCTAAATTGATGTAATTTAATTTTGTCGAGCTCCAGCTGCGTTTCAATGCTCTCGCATATATTTCGTGGCTTTGAGCTTTATACAATCCAAGTAAGTTAGCGATGCAGTTACAAACGGCAGTGAATTTAACCAGCTGCGCATATATTAACCGCGAATTTGTTGACCGTTCGTTAAATTGTAATGTACACCATGTGGTAATACGATCCATCGATCCCGCTCTGCTGTGTCGAGCCGTTTATCGAATGGTTTTCGAACGACAACGCTTGGCAACGAATGGTGAATTAAATGAATTAACTTGTATTCGCCGGATATCGACCGATCGCAAGCTGTGCCACTCCTATGCGTTGCATTTGCTCGTCAATTTAAAGTCTCTCGTTAGTTTGTCAGTTTTCAGCCAACTTGTAACTGCGCGTTGCACCGTCATCATAACCATTTACATAATAAATAGCTGCCGGTGATGCTGGCGGTGACGAACACCAATCAAGGAAGTTAACCGAATAGCTACAGGTTTATCTGCTACTCATTACTGCAAGCATTAAATCGTCATTGGCTCAACTGTTGCAATCATCAATTATTTACGATAATTAAACGGCTTTTAGGCACAACAAATCAAATGACCAGCTTTAACTATTTTTTGATAAAAATTTGTCGAAAAATATATTTCTTTTATTTCTGCAAGAAAGAACTACTTGGAGAAACCAAAATAAATATAAAAAAACGCAAATAAAAAAAATTTTTTTATGCTATTATTAGAAAATCGGATTAAAGGTGGGTATTGTTGGATGCTATTTTTAGATGTTTCCGATATCACGCGCGACAGATCTGTGACGCACACGAGATCGTAACCACAAACACGTACTTCAGGATGCTATCATGGCTGGAACATTCCAAATTCATGGAATTTCTCGCTGGGCGCGTTAGCTGAAGATTGGACAGAAGCTCGATGCCATAAGTTCCGCTCTGGTTGTGCTTCTTTATGAATATTTTAAAGCGATATCCTAACCGATATTTAAGTCCTGCCATCTTCGTTATCGTTTCCGACATTTTGGAAGTACTCATGTTTTCCGAATTCTAGTTAAATCTACGCGAACAACTACCATTACAAAAATTTTCATATTTTTGGAGAGCTAACGCGTCACTTCTATATATCGCACTAATAGAAACAACAGTAATTATAGACGATTATAATTTATTAATTTAAAAGAGAATTGAATAATCTACTGATCAATTATGAACAGATTTATTAAATCGAGATGACAATCGAATGAGATCGGTGACAAAATGAAATGACGATATCGCATGAGTAAACGGCGATTATCGCGTTTTAATTAAAGCTTTATTATCCGGTGACGAAAACTTGTTATTGGATAATTATTCCGGTGGCAGGAAAGTCTACTTAGCCACGGCACTCGTTGCGGTGCGCCGGAGTAGGTACTTAAACCCCGATGTAGTTTGGGTGGAGAGATGCCGCCACCCGTTGTCAAAGAAATCTGTCTCTCTCTCTCTCTCTCTCTCTCTCTCTCTCTCTCTCTCTCTCTCTCTGCTGCTGCTCTCACAAACCTGTTGTTTCTCCCACCTCGTTCCATCGCGTCCACGGTTTCATTCCAAAGCCGCTTGCCACCACGGCCGCTTAACATCCCTGAACTTTAAATTGGCAGAGCGCATTCAAGAGCGTTAATATCCTCCCGCGGGAACGGCTCTGGAACCTTACACCTTCCGATGCTCCACAGTATCCGACAGCGACGATGCGTAGCACTATCTTCTAGGCAAACGACCCAAGTTCGCACGAGAGTTTTCCCAAAGAATTTTAGCATTTATAGTGGACAGAGATTTAACATTGATGCGTGAGGGATCAAGCAATCGTTTAATTAAAAATAACATACATTCTGTTATGAGAACAATTGAATTTTTCATTTGCAGGAAAATGACACAAATTACATTTTTGTTTAAACTGAGTTATGAATAGTACATAATATACCGCAGTTTTTCCGTTATTCCAATATTGCCAATATATCCAAAACTTCGCTAAAATTTTCAAAATTTCGATTATCGCTACACAGAAATAATTCATAGAGGATTCCTTTTTTAACGAATAAAGATTTTATATTCGTAAATTTAAGTATAATCGAGATTAAGCAGCAGGCGTAAGCAGGAGTTTTCAATTTACGCTACAGGTAAAGTTTTCAATTAGAGTTCACAAATAGGAATTAAACTTCGGTCCACTGAAACGAGGGTTTATCCGCATTAATTTCGAGTTACGCTAAGCTGGATGCGCGCGACTCGCCTAAAATTCATATGTATTTATATTAAGCCGAGTTGACAGCGCGCCAAGTTTGTCCTAGAAACCTTATACGTTTGTAACGTCGTCGCGTTAACCCAGGCGAAGGAAGATCACCAGGTAGCGTCACCCGACCCTGATTTACTGTCTGATATTTCCGCCACGATATTACGAAGTGGCCGTATCGGTTCTTACCGCAGCGATCTTTATGAACTCGCAACATCAAACTCGATATTTATCCGCGAGTGGTAAAATTATAAATCACCCAAAGTGGGACGCTGTGAAATTTCATCGCGGTGAATAATACGGCTACTTTAAAGTGCGGCGATAGCACTAAATAACACACACGCGGTACACTTCGTGATAAAAAACATAACTGTGAGAGATATATATTATGAGTACATTTTACTATATATTTTTGCTGTTTATGCTATTTATATTCATATGTTTTATTCTGTTGAATAAAAAATATTATTTTCAACAATGCTTTTGATATTTCTTGCTTTATTCGAGAACATCTATCGATTAATTTGCTATAATCTTTGCTGTAATCCTTCTGGGCAATGAGCTAAACATTTTTATATAATTCTCCCGTAATCTCGTCTTAAATTATTCAACTATATCAACCAGCTCATAAGATTAGCGGAACGATACATCTTCTGTCGTGGCTTCTCGATAATTCCTGATTACGAACGGAGCGTGGCCGACTGCGCGATTTAAAAGAAATTATGGCCACCTTTATTTACGTTAGTCCGGATATCGGCTTCGGGTTGCACTATTTCATGAGGATTTAAGGTGAGCAATTAACAGATAAAATCTCTCGCTATTTTTCTGGTTCCTGAAAGCCCCTAAAAGACAGAGTTACTTGCCGTGGCTCGCACCCTAGACAGACGCAACAATTTATACAACATTAAGCAATGCCAGAGCTTTTTTTCCCCACCTAGTCGCCATTTGCCGTTCTCGTATGTGTGTATATGTGTGTGTTTTCTTCCGTTCTGCAAAGAGAGATCCGGCAAAGCGACCCCGCGTGATTTAACGGGCCCATTAATCGCCCTGCAAGTGTATCTCAGTAAAGTAAGGGGTAAGACGACACGATGGATTTAAATTGTCGGGATGATAGTGCGCCTGGATAACGGGAACGTCGTTGTCCCGTTAACCCTCTCGACGGCTAAAAAAGGTGCATCCGGAGGCACGAAGCGATTCCCAGAAAGACCCTCGGTCGAGGATTGCAGACGGAGTAAAGACATGATTTTCAGAGACTGAAGTATCTCATTTTTGACCCACTCGACAAATCGGAGTGGCGGACAGGACACTATACCTTCAGCATTTTCAAGGATCGTAATGCGAAAGTATTGCACGAGCATCTTTTTCGTTTTACGTGTCGCCGAAAGCCATTTCGGGTACATGCCGAATAGATTTATCTCGTTTGTTCGATGCGACTCTAACCGCGCTGGGATCAACCTTGCAGAAACAGAACACGACATTTTCGCTTCTGCCCGTTTTGCACATTGTTCGTACCTCTACTGTTTAATATACGCTCGATCGACACTATTCACAAATTTACGCAGTACGCGACAGGCGCGCCTAGGCGTGACGAAACTCGGTATCGAACGAATGAAAGCATCAACGATCCACTAAAATTGGAACGTTTCTATCCGTAACATTGATTCAGTTTCTCGCGAACTCTTCAACAATCGCTGTATCCTGCGGCACAGTTATCGCAGGACTGTCCGATTTATGATCTACAATACGTTAACGGTCTGTAAATGGTCAAGATATTACGGTGCGGATATAAAAATATTTCTCCCGGCCGTTCACCGAATGAGATGCATCCGAGTATTACCCGAGAGCGTAGAGAAGATCGAACGTTTTATAGAGGGGTCATCAGCCGTGAGACTTCCTGTCGTCGGGATCGGGATCTTTGAGACAAATCGTTATCATTCCGTTTCCGGAGACTATGATTTTTCAACGATTTCGACTGGACGCCATCGATGAAACGACGACGCATAAATCGCGGTGTAGGAAATAGTTTTCATGGGCGGTTATACGATCGAAACGATATACCGACATGCTTTCTCAGAATGTCGTATTGGTGGCCGAACGGTTATTCGGATATTTCTTTATAGATGCAAAAAAGGAGCATCTCGTTTATCTAGAACGTTTCAAACAGCTATGTAGATTATGATGGAACATACATGGACAGTAATAATAGTAATAGCACTGGTAAGAATAACGGTAGATCTGTTCAAAGTTTTTTAAAATTAAAATTGTCAAATGACAATTCCACTAAAATGAAGTTTGCTTAATAAAATTAACTAAAATGAGAACTGGAGTGAAACGGGATTAAGTTAAATATGTGCTTTGAAATGGATAAAGTTTCAAGCAAAAGAAATGATTATAAGAACGTTTGGACAAGTCGTTTAAGCTGAGACTTTTTATTTTACAGTTACTATTTGTACCTATTGTATTCTTGTAACTTTCCGCAATTTATTTTAACTTATGTTATGAATGAATGTCGAGCTAAGAGACGATGCTAAAGAATTTTTTTATTTAAACTCAAATTATGAATTTATAATATGTACAACTTTTGTATGGCTTCGCTTTATTGTTGGCGAAGTGAAATGGCTAATCAAAGCGATTCAACAGAAAGCGATACGTACTAAATTGAAATATTTTTATATTTGAATTTTGCTATTTAAGAATTTATACCTCGCATTGCGTAGAACGATTCGGCTAACAACTCCAAGAAAAACGACCTGCGGAGATGTGAATAAATTGCTTTCACCCCGCGGGATATGCTTATTCTGTTTCACGTTCTACAAGTAACGCGATCTCAATTGTTTATACGAATGTGCGTATATTTATTCAGAGTATCGCAATTCGTGACGATAGTTTATTTTACTAAAATTTTAATTAAATATGTTTTCCATCATTTTATCATTATATCTCAAAACTCTTTCATCGATTATTATATTTTAATTGGATTTATCAATCAAATATCCGAATTATTTTTAAAAATATTTTTTTATTTGACGATATCAGTTTACAAAATGGGCCAGCAATTCTAATTAAAAGATGGTCGCCTATTTGATAATTGATTTTGCCATCCTCATTTTGTTGAACTTGTCGTCGACTATTTCCGCGCCATTTTCTCTTCATCTCCATCTCCATCAATGCTAACTCGACAGGGAAAGCGGGAAAAAGGGGTGACTTCTTTTAGCTTTGCTTTCGGAGTTTCGTCATAGTAATTGCCGTCGGAATGGCTGACTATTCGCCAGTAAAATCGTCGCCTATCATGGTGGTTAGGCATTCAGCCAACTCAGGTTCGATGAACCTGTCTGAGCCTGAACCTGTCTCACGATCACCTTTTCTACATAACTCTTGTAAAATATGTAGTATTGTTATATTTGATATATCCTTACATTATTCCCATTTATTCTCCATAAATGATCAATCTTTTAACAATATTTTGAATTTCTGAGCATCACATTTAAACTTCATATTATACTGATACTGCATGTCACGTTTAATAAATTTCTAAAAATTTCTCTCGTCGCGTATCCATGTACTTCGTGCTTATTATATTTGCATTACATCATGCAAAGTCGCATTACACGCTTCGAAGGACACGTGGAGTGTTCTTTATGCAATCGCGATGTTATTAGGTATGTCGTCGGTTACATCGTACGTCGTTGCGAGTGCGGTAACGTAATGTTCACGTAATTATTCCCTTAAGGATATTTTTATGTAGCCACAGAATTTGTTATATAAAACGCATTATGGGAAGCCTAAATTTAATCAATACGCATTTGCGGTTTTCTATTTATACTGTTCTGATGCAGTGAAACCTTGTAATCTACTACCATTTTATGCCAGATTTTTGTATTTTGAAGGAAATAAAATTAATATAACATAAATAAATAAAAGAATAAATTTTACCTTTAATTTTAATAACTCAAATTCTATTACCGCAGAAAGTTACGATTTATTTTTTTTATTTTATTATTGATTTCTTGCAAATTAGAACAGTAAAATTTTGAGAGGAAAAAAATAAAAACGAATTATACCAACATAAGTTCCATTTTATAGTTATAAAACAAATCTCGGAAGCGTATAATTAAAATTCAATATTATTATATAAAGATAAATATTACTTTTCTGAATTGCAAGTGAATTAAATTTGTAAGTAACATAGTTGTTCTGTTAGTAGATTTTTAATGTTCGGTATATTTATTCGGTAAAAATTGGCGATTTTATTAAAATCTTCCACTACTCATTCTGATTTTAATCGATGATTCTTTTTCTTTTTTAATGTGTATTTTCCTTAAGTTTTTTTTTACTAGCAATTATCTTTTTTTATATAATTTAATATCAAAATATTTAATATAAATCAATTATCAAAATATAAAGTTATTATAGTTAATATAAAGTTTAATTTAAAATAAAATATACAAAGAACATAACTAAGTACACAATATATTTAAATCTTACACGAACCAGATGAAACTGATGTGAAATATCCAATGAATAATAAATATAATGAATGACGAGATCCGAATGAGATGACGAGTCTCCCGCATAATCAATACTGTCGTTAATTAATATTGTATATCAAATATATGATTTAATAAATTTTTACAACGACGTAAGCTTTTTCGATATTATATTGCGTATATATCTGGAGACACGGTAGTGTCTCGGTCTAATATACGCAATATAATATCGAAAGCTTACATCGTTGTAAAAATTTAAACTATAGTTTAAATAAATAAACGTATCTAACATGACATTAATAATATCTGTATATTATTTTATAAATAAGTGTTTTATAAGATTTTTACATAAAATAAATGTATTTTTACATTTGTTTCATGTTGAACATAAATTGATAATTTATTATTCCCAATTTCTGTTTCGCGACAAAATATTTAGTAGATATAACAGAATATTATTTTGCTTTAACTTATGTAAAGTTGAATTATAGATCAGTATATAATTAAAGATTATACAAAATTAGCATCAAACTGATGCATTATATATTTATATCAGAATAAATACAATCAATGATCGCACACGCGCGCGCGCACTGGTGTATTTTTTATTAAAAACGTATGCAAAATGTATTATCTAATTGGTTACTGGTTATTAGTTATTGGTGAGATATATATTATTGGTTTTATGATTATAAGTTTAAACATCTATTACATATTTTAATTATGGAGAGTAATGCATGATAAAAGCCCGTTAATTGCGAGCAAAATGCATATAACAAAAGTAATTACAATTGCTGTAACATTAAAAAAAATGCACATAATTGTAGAATATTGCATATTTAAGAAAAAAAAATTATTTTATATGGCTCCAAAAATCTCTAATAAAAAAATTGCGTTTCTTGAGCAATTGCTGCGGATTAATTTTATCTATTTAAATTATGTGTGAGTATATACATATATATGTGTATATATAAAATAGAGAAAATTTTTTTTTCTATCTTCCAGATTCTTTAAAATAGCTTCAACATAGTAATATTGTATGTTTTTTCTTTTTTTCAATTTTTAAAAAACTTCGAATGATAAACAATAAGATAAATGCTTATTAAGTTATGCAAAAAAATGTTATCTTATTTTTTATGAGATTGCTCCATTTTTATCGGATATTAGATAAATATACTTTGGCTAAATTTAGTCTTGACATTTTCTAATTACAAATCTATTTTTAATTTAGATTTAAGCTAAAATTTTATCTGGGGTAGAAAGAGTTTATCTTCTTTTGATTATTAAAAAACATCATTCACATACTTATACATCAGAAATTTATAAAAATATATAGTTAGTATCAAGTAAAATTTAATATAAAGAAATAAAATCAAATAATCTACGATTGCGTTTTATGCGATGAATTCTTATTCTTCTCGATACTGTATTATTCTTATCTTTTATCTTACAAAGTTTGCATTGTTAGAGCATCGACGAGATACAAAAACATGTCCGAGTACTTCCGCCGTTCCTATGTACACGAATGGCGATTTGCATTTACGATAAAATCGGGAACCTCGCTGCACTCGAACGGATGTTTAAATATTTTTATGCCGGGAAGAACTTGGAAAGCATTTCCAATTAAAAGTTTGAACCGTCTTTTCTGCATGTAGCATCGCTGTTGGACTTTTGCTTCTCAAAGATTCACTATCGCGTTAATAATGTGATATATGAATTTTGCTCGATCTATTAACCTCTTGATATCCATATCGATAGATTTTGTAGTTTTAAACTGTATCATACTGTAACTTCTGAAGAGCTCGGAAAATTATAAAATTATAGGAAATGATACACATTTTTATATTTTAGAGCCGAACTATCTTAATTTTAGAAAATTAGAAAATAGAAAAGATCAAATGTTTATAATACATTACAGTATTATAACATTTACTTCTTTCATAGTTAATACAATTTTTTTACAATTTAAAAAAAACAGCAGATATGTTATTCCTATTGTTAATTAATTTCTATTTTGAATGTATCTGTAGAATCGTATCTATTTGTTATTTGTTAACTCATATGTGACCCATAATTTTAAATGAAATTTTGACATTGGTTTCACATTTATATCAGGTATCGATAAAGTTTTCATTTCTGTATTGCGTTTTTATTCTGTATATTGATATTTATGTCAACTTATTTTTCCTTCCTTTATAAATACTTCTGTATACAAATCAAGCTTCTAATACTTTTATATAATATATAAAAGCATTTAAATACGATATTGTGTATAAAGGCATTTAAACAATTTTAAATACTATTTACCTTAGTATTTATGAAAATATATAATAATGTAATGAGTCTTTATTCTTAATATTATTGTGACATTTAGCATAATTATTATGTTTCAATAATTACTATAATTGGAACGTTGTGTCAATAGTTATGATATATAATTATCGATTTTCACTCATACAATGTTAATTAATTTGACTTTATTAATTACTTGTTTGTTACTGCAATCCTTAGTTAATAATGCATTTAATTAATTAAAGCTACAGATTGTAACTTTGTGTTCTAAATGAGATAGTCACGCTTCTGTCGAGAATACCGTAATCAATTTAAATTTTACAAAAAGTAAATTCTACGAAATTTTCATCCCTTAATAACCATAGTAGTGATTTGAACAAAATTTTCTCGTTTTTCGAAACACCTTAATTTCCTTCATGTAATTTAATTGCGCTAGGTGACTCGTTCATTCGCATTCGGTGAACTTTCATTGACACAGGATCCGGTTTACTAATTAAAACTTAGTAAAAGCGCGAGCAAAAATATATTTCCATTTCCATTCTCGAATCCCGTAAAAACAACGGTGACAAATAAATTCCCGTCGGCGCGGCGCGTTACAAAGTTTAGAAGCGCGGCGGACGTAATGACGATGCATGTGCATTATGCATTAAACAAAAGCGTCAGACACGGGGCGCGTCGACGGGAAAAGTGTTAAACATCGCCCGGAGCCAACGGGTTCAACGAGTGTCCTCGTGACAGAAGTACCTCGACGATATAATGGACGTCTCACCCGCACATGCCATAAATGGAAGCAAAAAGCGTTTTGTTTTGCATCGCTCCCCGTGGCGTCATTTCGACGGACCGACTTGTCGAAAACTGTAACCGGTGTGTACCCGATGCGACTGGCTCGATCATCACATAGTGGAAAACATAACGGAAGGATATCGGAACGGTCGTTTCGCGAATGTTATCGCCACGAATGTCCACGTGCAATGAGCAGCAGAAAAAAAAACGCGTGTGAAAAAATTCATTAGAAATAATTGCGAGCTACTATTGAGAATTAAGAGTATCTTCCGACATACACATACATACGTATTCGAATTAATTAAATGAAAAAAATAGTTTATAAAGGATGACATTTTCAATTAAAAGATATGAAATTATTTTAGAAGATGTCACTTTTGTTAACGATTTCCTCGAAGTAACAGCACTTTTGCGAATTAGTCGTTCGACAATCCTTTGGCATCGTTACGCATCGCGCCGGCTGCAGCCCTTTTTTCAAATTACCTTTTTGATTTATGCCTGCGCGCGGCCGTCGTATCCCCGCGCGCTCGCTTTTCCCATTTACATGCAGATGCCACCGCACGAACGATGTAATTGGACGTAGTGCGCTTATGAAACAGGAAATGCAAACGCGCTTTGGAGAACGAACACCCGCGTGCTCTCGAGACTCCCCACGTTCTCCCTCTCATGAAGAATCCCTCGCGAAGAATTTTTTTACTCATAATTTAATCTTAATTTAATCTTAATTCTTTAGCCGTGCTTTCTTTACTATTGAATTGTTATTTGTCGAGAGAACAAAAATCTAGTTTCTATGAACTTTGAAATACATGAAATTTTTTTTTAATCTTTTTTTAAATCTTAACTAATCTCGTGTAATATTGTAGATCATGGAGAAAATCACTGGAAGCTTTTTAAGAGAGTAACAATATTGCCTGATTCTAGAACTATGTTTGCACATTGTAAATGAATAAAAATGTTCTTGATTAAAAGCGTTGAAAGGGAATGAATGGAGCTCAGTGAAAAGAAAATGAATATCGAAATAGAATGCGTAAATTTCTCGAGAAATTTTCGTACGAACGAGACATGAATATGTACGTTTGAATATTAGAGAAGAAGTTCTCACATAAATTGCCGTCAGCGTCATTTTCGAAATAAATAGCAAGAAATAAAACAGGCCCGTAAAAAAGTCATGACATCGAGTGATGCGAAAAAGTAAATACTCAAGAAACAAATAGTTCTTATTATCCAGCAATGTCCTGGTATTGCTCGTTATATCAGACAAGTACGAGCAAATACGCTGATAAAAAGAAATTTAATTGCGTTTAATTTCAGCAACATGTCATAGCGTGCAAGAGAGAAATTGTTGAACCATATTGTTTCCGACTACGTATAAAAGATGCCTCAAAACTCGTTTACTTCGTAGATATTAAGTATAATACATACAGGGGATTCACGAAATGTTATACTATTTAATTTTTATTAAAATTATATTTGAGGAGTATTGGGTTTTTTAACTGTATGAGCAAATTCATGAGGTTTGATGATTGAGGCAATGAATTTTATTAGGTGTAGCATTACGAGTTGAAATTGGGCAGAAGTGAAGGCACACATATATCGGTTTATGAAATGTAGGGTGACGCCTAAAATGTCATACCATTTGCTTTCAATATAATACATTTATTTATAATAAAATTACATTATATTTATTTTTAATAAAATTGATACAGAACTGGTATAGAATTAATTACTAAAATTTGAAAAATTGTTTTTACTGAATAACATTCAATATGACCGCTGTTTTGCTTTAAATGTTTTGGAGACATTCTCTTATATTTGACTATTTTTCGACACAAATTTTCAAATATGCACAACACAGCTGCATGATGTGGGTGGAAATGTCTCCGAATCTCAGCCACATTCTATGTTTCCGCAAAAAAACAATATAATTTTCACTTTATACTCAACGTTTTGACCATCTTTTGTCCGCCATTTCGTAAACTAATATTTGCCTCTACCTCCGCCCAATTTCGATTCGATATACCACATCTAACAAAATTTGCTTACAGTAAAAAGGAACCGATATTCTCTAAATATAGTTTTAATGAAATAACCAAATAGTATGACATTTCATGTGCCACCCTATAAATTGCTTTAATCGTTTTTTACCATTTGATTGCCACACATGCGCGAACTTTTAGATTGCACGAAACGTAAAAACTCAAAGAATCTGTCAATAGTTGAAACATAGTTTCGGAGAGACATTCAGTCGTTCGTGACGATGCAATTGCAAAAGTCCCTGCAGTCGAGTCATCTGCTTGAAACGTACTGAAGAATTCGCCAACTATCCCGCGGGACACTATGATTCCGCACTGTTTTCGCACTCGGGATGTGAAGCGGCCTCCACCGCGCCCCACGTGCTGATTTATTATTCGTAGAAAATTTATTCGTACTCGACCAGTCGCGTACGCAGCGGGAGCGTACGTGAGTTGTACGCGCGCGTATACTCCGGGCCGATAACGATATACCATCGCTCGTGTATTCGGCCGGCCGTGTAAGCGAGAGGACAAAGGGAAAATCTGCCGCGCGATAAATTCCGGAAATCAATTCGATTTGCGAAGCACAGCGCGCGGTAGCGTTCCGCAGCCGACGGACGTGGAGTGGTGCGAACTAATATAATGGTGGGCACAAGTGAGAGAGGGTGGGCGAGGGGGGGGGAGGCGCGATAAATAATAATTATTGCAACCAAGCTCGCGGCTAATGCACGATACCCCTCGGCCACCACTGCCCTCCAGCGAGCATAACCTTCCCTCCCTTTTGCCTTCTCTGCACGCCTGAAAATATAGCGCGCGCAGTGAGTGATAATTGCATTTCGAGGCTGGTAACGGCGCTAGGTAGTGGTACAATTTCCGTTACATTGTACGCGGTTGTACTTTAGCACCGTGTTACAGCGTGGCTTGCCTCGCACATTCGGAATTGTTATTATTTGGACACGTTTAATCGAGAGGGAGGTACCCGCGGACAGTTTCGAGAAATTGGCGCGTCGAGCGTGTGGATTCTAAGTGCTTTAAACGCGAGAAAATTGGATGTCTTATTCGCATGACGGTGATGAAATTGGACCACTACACTGCTGGGATTGTTTGACATATGCAGAAAACTAATTATCAACATGCAGTATAACTTGGGATTATATTACTTTCTAAATCTGAATCAGTGAAACTCAACTAAAAAAGAAAAAACATTATATAACTAAAATATTGATATTTGCACGTTAATTTCAATCTTGCAATATTTATTGAATTTATGCACATATTTATTGAATTTATGCACTAAAACAAGGTTAGTTAGATCACATAATAAAGATTAGCTAGGTTGGAGATCTCACATTTTATTCACTGATTATCAGTGGCATACTTGACACTGATATCAGTGATTATCCATTGATTCATATTTAGAGAGTAGGTACACAGTAAAAAAAATTGTGTATTTGTGTTGGAAACGGTCCAATCACGTGTGATAACAGTTTGTGTTGAATTTTTTAATATATTCGAGTGTTAATTTAACATAATGTGATTATGTTATTTAAAGATTTTTTGTGAAATTGATATTCAATGTTTCTTAGTGTAAAAATGACATAATTTATGAGAGTAAGTGAACAAGTAACATAAAAATAATGTGTTTTAAAACGTAAATTCTAAGACAAATGAATGAAATATGTGTTAACATATCATAAATGTTAATTTTCTAAAAAAAATATGTTCCCACAGTATGTTTACAAACTGTGTCGATGTTATCTTTCTTTGTATTTATTCTCTTACATAATATTTGTGTTACCTTCTAACATATTCATCTTGTGTAAAATCACAGTGGACGAGTGTCTAGGAGCTTTTTGGTCTCAAGCGCTATGAGTGGCTTGTGTCCAATCGTGTGCAAAGTAACGATAAAAGTAACTGTAAAATTCGTTACCGTCACAAAAAAAATGTAACGAAGTTACCAAACAAGTAACTTGTAACTGTAACTTCGTTGCAAGTAACGAGTTACTTCCATTCCCTGATTTTAATCAAATCGATTAGTTTATATATGAAACTTCAATTCTTCTTATATCCTAATTTTCAGTATGGGAAAGTGCATTTCGTAATATTTTTCGAAATAGCAGGGCTTTGCCGAGTGGGTCTGCAGACGTTATTGAATTTGAAGCACCTCGTTGTCCGCTTTTCTGATAACCGCGGCTTGAGAAAGCTGCTGAGAACGAAATGCGAAGATCTGCGACGCAGAGGTGGAATAAAGGCAAGTTTTCCTATGGAAATTCAGCGAAGTTTAGCCGCGCACGAAAATATGACAGTCGCACGATCGGAATACACGCGAGTTCACGTTTTCGCTAAATTCATACGTCGTAATTCTCGCTGCGCTTTTTACCATCACTATTTCACGCCATTTTATAAAACGGACATTAAAATATTATAGAAAGACGTCGGAACGAGATATATCGTCTACGCAATATATTTCGCGATATTATTCTTGGATTATATACTTTTGAGATAGATCAGAATATCTGGACTATATTCGTTCTCAATTCTAACGTTTGCACCCATGAATTATAGCTCTACGACCTGGGCAGAATCGGGTCGCAATGGCGCGGCAGCGGTTAAAAGAATCGCCGTGTCTTCCGTTTTCATGGAAAAAAGAACGCTTGCGCGGAAATGTATATCCGATTTAACGAGCCGCGACAGCGCGAGCGGCGGAGAACGATCTTGCTCCCGGACGGTAAAGTTTCGTCCTCGAGAACAGAATAACAAGTTCATCCTCGCGGTCGACGGCGGCGAAGAATCCGGAATGCAGTCTCCTTGGCTTGGATATTACCCGCGAGGCCGTCCGTAAGCGAGCAAAGAATATCGTTTCATTTTCCTAAGGCACACCGCGGTCATAAATTCTACGTAGCACGGTACAACAACCAGCCGAAGAAAGAGGGTAGCTTGGATACGTGCTGGCGAAAGGAAGCGGGAACAGGGACGATTGAGGAAGGGGAGGCTGCGTGCTCGAAAGATAATTAAAATGTCTTGGCGTCCTGCGCCGAGGCGCGAGTTATGGCCCGAAGTTGCCACAGTGGCATAAGCAGGGCATCCGACGGTTTTGCCGGGGAGTTACCGGTTCGCGCAATTCCCGTAACGGCGTGAGTTAACGAGCTGTGAACCCGTGAACCTTGTAGCAGCCTTTGCGGTGGAATATATGCCGCGAGAAACGCGCGTTGGATCTTCCGGATTCACCGGGATCAAAGAGAAAAAAGATATTTTCTTTCTCTTATTTTTTCCATTACAATAATGTCTGTAAAATTTTGGGATATGACTCGATCACGATTCTAAAAACGTTAAACATTTCTTAGCTTATTTGGTTTCTTTTTTTAACTATAAATTTTTTAGCTACAAAAGTCCTCTTCCATATCTGGAATATGTGATTAAAAAGTAAGAGGGGTTTCAAGTTCATTGACGAGCTCTCATTCGCAACAGTCTAGCATTTGCAGCTTTTAACGTTCAGCTTTTCAATTATGTACTTCACACATTTCATACGGAAGAACCCAATGAAAGAGAGAAAATAGGAGGATACACAATGCAAAAGCCTTCTCTTCGTGCGCGCACCTGTTTCACCGCTACGAAGCAGAGTGTCCTAAATCTATTCTCGGTGAAAACGATAGAATTGACGCCGGTGCGGTTTAGTCTGATTCCCTCAACAGCGAGAGTTAACGAGCTGTGAATTCGCCACCAGTAGGGAGAGAGCTGGTGCAAACGGTGGCAATCTCGCGTCTGGGACAGGCAACAGAAAACAAGTCGCAATTGCGAGTGGGAAGCACCGCAAAGCGTGCGGTTAGCAAAGGTGAATAGTTAACGGGACGTGAATTCATATAAGCGCTACGAGAATCGGTATATAAGTAAAATGATACAATTGGCGTTACAGTTGATAGGAACGGCGAACGGTTTTAGTTAACATTTCGCAAAAAGAGATGCTATCGCGAATTAGGGCAGCGTTCCAAAATTTACTGCCAGTACTAAAAATGTATAATAGTTCACGTTATGCTCACTATAGATTTTCAGTACTGGTAGTAAATTTTGGAACACATCCTAAGTCGGATGAGTATTGAAAATCGAAAATCCGGTTAAGAATATCCTCTTGAGATAATCCTCTTGAAATAATCAAGACGATTATTTTAACCCCTTTAGATCTGATTTTATTGAAACCATCTTAAAATTTTTTTTTAATTCAATTCATGCATATTTTAATAAGTATAATTCATACTGAATAATTAACTTTTTTTTAATTTTAATTATTTTTCTAATATACATGTTATATACATCAGCTCAGATGTTGTCGATAGAAATAAATAATTTCAACGAATAACATCTTCAAATTTGATGTAGGTACATTACAATGTCCACAGGATCTGAAGGGGTTAAACAGTATTACTATTTTTCCAAATTTCACAGAAATATTTATCATAAGAATTTGAGTGATGTGAATAAAAGGCAAACCGTATTATGATTTATTTTAAGATACCTGCTATTTTTATAGGACGTAACTAAAAAACGCTACGTCTGCAGTTTTCGGTTTAGGTATATGAAACTCGAGCGTAAACGAACCGCGCACCGTTTCCACAAGTTTCAACAATACGCAAGACATTAAGAGAAAGTAAGATTCCAGTATTATAACTTATAACACTGTCAAAAGAGAAATTTGTATGCGACCGCACCGTCGTTTGTGCCGGAGAATATGTACAAGTTACGAAAATGTAAGTTAGCAGAGAATTTCCGAGCTATGAATAACGCAGTGGATCTTGGAAAATAGAACGGAAAGAACGTTCTTGTACGAAGATTCAATAATTTGATCTTTAGCCTTATTTGAAAATCCTATATAACGTTTTATAATTACATTGGAAGTTGTCAATAGCTCGCAGAGTAAAGATGAAGCGCGTCCGTCTGTTCGGGTTTCTACGACAAGTTATCGGTTCATGCAGAATTTCCACAACAGTCCGAGTTAACGAGCCGTAAACTCGTGAACACACTGTAGAAGTGTTACGACGTGATGCAGAGAATCCAGTAGGAAGCAAACCTTTCTGCTAAATTGAGCGTATATAATGATAATGGTGGAAGACAAGGAATCCATCTGCGATGACGGACCCTTTTGGCCTAAACCGTTAGAACGTTAATAGAAAATTCATTAACAACGATTTGAAATGTGATCCAGGGTACTGACGTTGTCCTCTATACATCGTTAGATACAATCGCTGTATGAAATACTTGAACGCGCGAGATTTAGAATGTTATAAGTATGTCACGAAATTTTTGTATAAATCAATTTTATAATTTGAATAAAATAATTATTTTTACAATATATGGTCTAAAGATTAAAGGTTATCAAGAGATTCATCAATAAAATTTATTCACGAATTTCTTGGTAACCTTCAATCTTTAAATAACTACATATTGTGAAAATGAACCTTACAAGTTTTTTATGTTCATACGTATTGTTTTAAAATATTTCTTTAGAAGAGTATCAGTATTGTATATAAAAATCGTATGTATGTATATTTTTATTGCAGGGACTCAATCGATGCATTTAAATGCAATGTCAACAATATATGCACTGTTTTATCAGATAAATAAAACGCGAATAAATTTGCTGCATTGAATTTTCAAACCGCACCGCAAAGGCATTTTATTTAACCAACTGTATTTTTGATGTTAGAATTAAACGCGTCCGGTTACATGAAAATGGCTGATTCCATGAAATTTTCAATTACAGGCGCTCGTACGTTAACGCCTCCTCTATCAAATCCTCTATGCGGAAAATGCCTGATTAAAAGGATGCGTTACTTTAATAAATTTTTAACGGCCACAAATCGCGGAACATCGAGGAATACCACATAAAATGCGGTATATTACTATGCAATTACTATACAAATTCGTTCCTCTATGCGGTCGACCTCCATTATCGAACCATTCAGTCAGTCACTTCCAATATCACACGCGCACGTATTATGTAAAGATATTAAATCATGCAATACCTCATGCCGTAGTGCAATATCATTATTATAACGTTTCTTTCGCGTCACTCGCAATTATATTTAATCCTTCGCGGTCACACCTCCTGGGAATTTTATGTTGGTCACACAGAGGGCAAAATGACCCCAACATTTTAATTGATTGCCGTATTTACAGCTTTTGTTCTTTAAAATCGCAAAAATTACTTAACATATTTTAAATATTATACAATATAGAAATGCAATGATTTTTAAAGTTTTTAATTTTAACATTATTTTTAAAAAAGTTTTTTAGTAAAGTCTGACTAAGGAACAATCCGGTCTCTAGACGTAAAAAGGGTATTTTGAACTTCGGATAAATGACAGTTTAAGAGTCCCGTTTTAAAAAAAAAACCTTAGAAATATAAAGCCTCACTTTCTTGGGTCCCCTGGACCCCAGGTGATCACGAAGGTTAAAAAAGTTACGATCATCTCCATCGAATAGGAGAGAGAGACGTCAATATTTTTCAACATACCAATGAGTCTGTGTTATAATATTGTAATTATGAAAAAAATATGTTTATTCATAGAACTCAATGATTTATTATTTTTTTATCTTATTTGATTAAAAAAATTATTTGCGACTTAGACAATAGCGGACGCGTCGTCCTTCAAGTAAAATCCGAACATGTAGTCAGATCATTTCTTTTTTTACAGTATGATATTCTGTCAAGTAATTCGAAATCTTTTATTTTGAAAAAAAATATAACAAGGTAATGGTTAGCCAAGAGAAAGTATAATATAATTTTGCTTTTGATAGTTTTTGTAGTTTTTGACGATATATGAAATGTATTAATAAATGTCGATAGAAACATATTTTAAAAACGATATTTTAATTAAAAAACACTTTTTCATACGTATTCGTTTATATGTTCGCGAATTGAAACTGTTCTTCTATCGAGATTTATGCATAAATGATAAAAATAGTAACGATATAGTTATACTTCATAAAATTAATCTAATTTAATAAAAAATATATCACAAAATATGTTTTATTTTAAAAGCAAAGGATACGCGTTGTTGATATACGCGGGCGGGATTTGCCTAGCAATAGTAAAGGCATTTTTACAGAGTACCTTTCGATCCGACGAAGTTGTACATTCGTTCGATCGGTAGCTGCATCCTACGTGATTTATCGCTCGCCTTATCGCCGTTAGCGGCGGCTCTTCGATAGCGCTGATCGTTTCCTATATTTTACAGCCGTCGTGATTTATCGTTCGTTTCGCGAGTTCCCCGGCGCAATTATCAGTAACTCCTGCTGCGCAACAGAGATTAGAAGCCGCCCCCGATCGCATTACTCGACTCGCGATTTTATCGGCTTTAACTATCGACGCAACCGGCTATACGATTATAAAGTGTTTCACGGTAGCAAACTAAGCTAGTGCGATTCTTTTTTAGATCACACCAGCTGATCTTTGATTTTTCTCTCACAAGAAAGTAAAGACTAGTTTCAGTGCAGCAGTGCAAATCTTAATATAACTTCGATAATAATCCTATAATGTTAGCGATTAAATGTTTTTTGCGTACTCGTAAAGCGATTCAGCAGAGAGATTCTTATGAAAATGAACTTTGATATGAAATATGATTTTGATTCTTCTCGATGTAAATATTCTTAATACATGTTGCTGCATAATTACTTTGGAAGAAGTGGGAAGAAGGGGGAGTCATAATTAAATTATTTTATATAAAAAGACTAGTGATTATTAGAGAAATAAAAGCTGCGCGTGTAATGTTCGTTCTCTTATCGAGCGAAATGTCGCAACATGTTCGACTCGTGCTTTAATTAAACCTGCCAAATTTATGTTCGGTGACTGAATTTCCCGCAGAATTAATTTTGAATAAAATATATACCGCTTATATTGCACAACGCGAGCATATACATATATCTAGAGTATTATGTACCTAGCAAGCAAATCTAATCCTATCATAATGCATCTCGTATCGAAGGTATATTGTTTGAATAATCCTTTGAATGTAGAAAAAATATTTAGTACTTATAAATTTTATTATATATGATATTATATATAATATTAATTTTATTATAAATATATATAATCCATTTTCGAAAATACATTTATTGGATTGAAAGTATCAAAAACATTAAAATGATGCAAACGAGTTATTTAAGCGAATTTGAGCTATACAATCACATAATTAAAACGGATTAAGCTTTGAGAGAAATATGTAATTATTGCATTTATTACAGAACTTTAGCCATGTTTAACAGAGAACAGATATGTGAAATATGGCATTTGTTGATAGAATCCTTTAGATAATATTTTTGTTTCCGGCGTATGGAGCAAGTGGATCTCTTAAATCTTTTGTCACTCGTCACAGTGACACTATCACGTCCATGTGTCGTAAAAGCTAAACTGTAGAAAAAAGACTACGAATGCAAGGCAACTCGGTTCGTATGGAAATTCTTTGACGGGAAGCGAGCCAGGAACCAAAGAGCGGGTGCAGGACGGTCGAGACATTATCTATGGAAAGAGCAGGCGAGGTAGTTATGGAATGGGTGGTGCACGAGCGATTCGATTCTACCGCCGTGCCCATGGCAGAGAGAACACCGGTGGCCCCACTGCTTATATCCACAGGGCCGGTTTAAAGCCACTGAGATCATTGTAACTGCTGAACGCAGATTTGAAAATACTGGTCTTGCAAAAGAATAGGAAAGATAAGAAAAAGAGAAAGGGAAGAAGGAGAACATGCGACCTCTTTTGAAATCTGAATAAATAATCTCCTACGAAGCGATTGAAATCTCTTGTTCTATTCGCGAACCTTCACGTTTTAGATTATTCGCTGGCGTTACTACATATACATATACCTAAAACAGTTCAAACCGGCCCTGCTAACCCATCACCCCTTCGTCCGCTCTCTAACGCTGGCGGGGGTTGCTTTAAAATATCTGGGTGGTGCGGTGGCGTGATGCCGTGATCAGCAGGGCGGACTACCTCCCCGAACATGCAGCGGTTCTCATTTGGCGAATCTCGCAAGGTTATCGCTACATTTTATTTTACCGCTAGCGTCGACGATTATTAATTCTGCCACAACTTACGTAATAACTGTATCCTAGCTAGCTGCTGTTTTTTACCATATCGAACCGTTCATTCTAACTGACGACCAATCGACATCTCTGATGGCAATATTCATTTCCATCAGCTTTAAATTATAGCTCCAATAACTCATCTATTTATTTCTATTTATCTTATTTTGCTCTGTTAATTTACATTTATGCTTTAGCTTCATGTTATTTCAAAATATTAGACTTGGATTTATAAGCAGCATTATTGTTAATACCTCGCCTTTTGCGATGCAAGTTGATTACTCTCTTTTATATATACTTCTTATATTGTTCACTACATCTAGATAAAGATATTATTATTATTATTGTTATTGATGTGATGTTTATACTTATAATATTAACAATTTAGCTTAAAATTTTATGCTGATATTATACATTTATCGTGATAAGGTTGATTTTGATAAACTGCTGGTCGACTTCTAATATCAAAGATGGTGATTGCAATGTCGCGAAAAGTTAAATCTCACGCTCTGTTATTATTCATCGCGTGGGCAGTTTTGTTTATGGATCATACGAAATAGTCATTTTTGACTAAGATGGATGTCCGGCATTAAACGCGAGATGGAATGGCAAAGCTATGCGTGGCTGACATCGCGAACTGGTTTGACTCAAAGTCCATAATAAATTATCTTGGTCTTGATAGGGCTTTCTATCTGTATCCATTTTTCAGGGAATTCTAGTTTTTTCGGTATATCGTTTCCGTTTCACATTTACTTTTGGCCATTTGCCATCGTGCTTTAGTATTTCTCCTATCGACAAACGCGTCTTTTCGACGCGCTCAGATACGACGAAGTGCATACTTGCGGCATGCAAGTTATAACGTATTCTCAAACACTCGAGACGAAGTCAGCAAGAGTTTCAGCGTGCGAGACCGCCTCTCGGTGTAGGTAACGTATTGCAGAAATATGAGGATTATACGAGATCTATCTCCGCCGTGTTTCACTTTACTACGCGTTACAACGCCGCGTGTTAGCTGCTATAACTCCGTGGACGTTCCTCTCGTATGTTTAACTTCTTCGAGTTATTATGCGGAAGTAACGCAATCTATCTCGACCTACGTAAACGGGAATATATTACGCACAAGCACGCACCGAGTCTCTAATGCGTGATGCAACGGCTTTTATCAGTATCTTTTGCGATGAAGGAAAGTGCTTCAATTATTTTTAATAATTACTACTCTTGAAAATTTTCACGTTCCTTTAGATTAGAATTAGTATTAGTAGTGTACTTTTTTACATTTCACTATTTAATAAGTTAAACTAAAATTATTTGTGCTGTTATAAAATAACAAATGGGCCTCCTAACATAGATAGAATTAATGAACGATTTCTATTTCTAAAGGAACTTTAATTCTGTTAAAATTATTGATAATTGAAGAAGGAACGTAATCCAATCAACGTTCGATTTCTATCCATCAATGTAAGAGTATAAATCTAGAGCCAACAGACGGACCAAACGGACATTACATCGAAAGGACGTCAGCCTAACGCACCTAAGAGTATTGCGAAATCCCACGATAATCCATCACGGGAAGGAACAACCCTTCACCCGTGCTAACAGCTTTGCGATTCTCACGATGACGAAAACGAGAACGACGACGACATCAGCGGCTCATCCTTCTCTCCTTTGCCTTCCTCTCGTTAGGACGTTCGTCTTTCTCCGACTATTATTCCGTCTTCAACACTTACGTACAAACGCATTACACGCACACATATACGGACAGTTTCGCGCAATCCGCGTCGGCAGAGAATCCTGCAAGTCCGCAAGCTATACCTTCGCAGGTATAACTCTGAGAAGGAACGGTTGCCTTGGATTATTCAGCGCGGAATGGACATCTTCCCCCGGAACGTAATATTAATATGTCCTCTTCTGTGCGAGGTGGCGTGGAGACAATGGCGGAGATTGTGTTGAATACAGTAATCAGAGGGCGGATTGCGAGTCCCATGGGCTTCGCCGCGTCTCCTCGCTTCGGTTGCTTCGTTCCTTCTCCTCTCTTCGTGCCGCCGACCGTCGTCGTTGATCCCGCAGGAACGGCCTCACCGACGAGAGGGTGTTCCCTGATGACGCTCGCTTCCTTCCTTCCCGCCATTTGCTTCAGTCTACGTACGTTAGAACCCGCTTAAACAGTTTCCTTAAGATCTGCTCACGCCGCATGTGCTGCTACAGGATGCTGCAGTTAATTGGGAACAGGAAGGGTCGGCAAGTTTTATTGTATCCTGAGAGAATGCTCCCTTAAGAGCTGTAACCCTTTCCGTGAGGTTCAATTATTAAAATGAGCGAATCTGAATTTTTCACGTCTTTCAAGAGTTTTTTATGTGATCATGGACCCTTGAGGAATCTTTGGGGAAAATTTTTTTTTCATATTTAATGATGGATAGACGCGCAGTTTATTCGATCTTTCCCTTATAAATATCGCTATAAATCAGACTAATATCATATTGATGATTTACGCTCTTTATTAAGTGCGCTATAATATAACACAAAGGTACTAAATCTTAGTCCCCATGACTCACTATAATTGATTACCGTGCAGATCTTGTTAGCGACAAGTCGAATCTCAATGACCTATCGATGGCGCGACGTACTTATCTTATATCTTCGCCCGTAATTGAATCTTGCTGGCGCGCTGTGCGCTCGAATATTAATTACTAAACCGCGTGACGCTGATTTACCGCGTGGTTGTTGGTCAGCGTCTCTCCCAATATTCCATTTACACGGAACACAATTGATCTAAGTCGCGATTCAGCAGCCAATTTTTCAAGCCTCGATGTCATTCAGTATACAGCCGACGCATCTTAATTACAATGGATCGAAACAAAATAATTAACGTTTTCATCGACGGCTAAATTAAACTGGCCGAGTGCATCAAATCATTCCTATAATCTTCGAATGCAATTAACACCCTGGTCCATAGCACCCAGTGTGCTCGCGTGATACGCAGTAATGGAACAAAACGAGATATTTACAACTGCAAGCAGCTCTTAGCGTTGATGGCGGTTTACGAGCCGCGCGACACATATAACGGTCACAGCACGCATTCGCGTCTATGCGCGGTGTGCATACGGTATCGGCGTAGCGGATGTGGAGAACGCGGGACGATGTCGGAACGGTAACGAGCGTGCACAGCCTTCGGGGAGCAGTTGGCGCCTTTCGAGGGTGGCAGCGCGACTTTATTGCAGCAATAAGAGTTATCACCCAGCGATAACTGCCCCCATAACTTCCCCGCGCGATGAATACATTCTCGCGTGCTCTCTACCTTTCTCTCTCTTTCTCTTCTATGAACGCACCTCTGCCGTTGTTCATTGCTGCAATATCTTGCAGCATCCGCGCGCGGCACACTTTATCCGCGCCATCGTCTCCTCAAATTGCTCTTCTCGCTTCTTCTGTTTCTCTTCCTTTTCCTCCTTGTTCCATCTCTTTATCCCGCTACGATTCTTTCTCTTTTTACCTTCTACCCCTCGACGCAGCCGTCCTCATTCGTTTCATGGTATTCGCGCGACACGCGTTCCGACTTACTCTTCTATGTACTCTACGGGTAACAGCTGACCGTTCTCACATCCTCGGACGAAGAATAAGCAAGCTCGAAACCTGCCGGGGAAATCAACCAGCTAGCCGGACCTTCGTTGCCTCTGACGCGGAAGATATAGGGTATCTCGGTAGAATGTGTGTAATGTGTAGCTTTTGGCCCTTGGATAACCTTTTTTCTGTGATAATAATTCATATTATGTCTATATAAACTGAAAATATGTCATATAAGTCATATGTATTCGGGGAGACGCTATTAGCGCTATTACTGTTATTCCATCTTCATTGTTTATTAGACATAAAACAAAGATAGAATGACACAAAGAGCGCTAATAGCATCTCCCCGGATACACCTAAAGAGATATAATATGATATAATTTTTTTACTAGCAGAAATAATTCGAGAGAGTGTATAATATGTATTTTATATTAATATCTTTATATATTTATTATTTATATTACGCGCATCTCTTTTATTATATTTGAAGAAAATCTCTTTCTAAATATCTATTTTCTTGATAAACCATATAATGCACGTATGTAGCCATTTCTAGAGTCTTAGACTTATAAGATAATTCTGATAACGTGATGTACCTCCATCATCTATTCAATCTCTCGATCATGTACATACGTGAGGCAGAGATGAGCTTTCCTTTATTTTACACGAGCGGGAAAGCACGGATACGAAAGTAGCGGTATCTCGAAGCTCGTAAGTTCAACAGACGTGAGTACACGCGCACATGGAATCGCAGGTGTTATCACGTGCCGACCAACCGGTTATATCGATATTAACTATGACAAGTCGGCGGCCACGCACGCAATTGCGTCACGGGAGATTACTTTTTCTCAAGGTAGCCGGGACTCGCGCAATTAGTACGAGGAGAAACTCTATCCGATTATAACAATCTGATGTGCTGTGGAAACACACCGCTTTTTACGCTGCATAAAAGCCATGCTTGTTGCACGGATATAATCTGCTCTTATTAACGCGTAACGTCCCGGGTGGAACGGAATGACAATTTTGCGTTCTAATTATTGTGTAATACTGAAATACATAATTATTCGATATCGGTTTTTGTACTGCTGGTCAATTTATTTCGTATTCAGCATTATTTAAAGAATTTCTTCATCTATCTCGATAAAATATTTACTGTTGTTGTTTACCGTTTAATATAGGTAACATTATAAAACGCATATTAATGGACAGTACACTTTCCATCAACGAATTCTATCAACGGAAATACATGAATAACGAATATGTGTATGTAAATCTCGCCTTCTATCGCATTTTTCGTAACTAAAATTCGTCGGATTGATGTAATTCGACAAACATATGCAGAATTAATAAATTTCTCTCTTCTTTTTGCCGCGCGGGTTAATTGGCACAAGCATCCAATATCAATAAGATTAATTAAAACGCTGCCTGATATATCTGATGAATTGAAGTTGCATTCGCGAATTTATTTACTCCATGATGTCATTTACAAATAAACATTTATTAACAAATATCACATCAAAAATTGGATCGAATCACAGATCGATCATTCGATTGCCAGAAAAGAAAAATTAAATGATCTCGTTATTTTACGAATGAGATTGTAACACATCGTAGTTGGCCCCAGACATTCTCTCGTCCTCTCGCTCGTCTCTTTTTATCCCTTTGTTTCCTCTCTCCCATCCCGACGTCGTCGTCGAAATTGCCGGCGAAATATTTCGGCTTCCAATGTTGCGCGATTAATCCAAAAAGTGAGGCGCAATATCCGAAATTACGGCACACATTTCTCTCGCACTGGCCGCAATAACGAAGAGAAAACGGCACAACTGGTAACAACGTATTGCGCGATTAACGGAACTGCGAGACCGCGGGCCTTGTGTATGTGTGTATGTATATGTGTGTTTGTATGTCTGCCTGCACCGCCCACGAAATTTCCGATTTATCTGAAAATCGCACATCTTGCATGTTCTCCACGTGCCACCGATCGAAAACTTAATTTTAATGTATTTAAAGGAAACAAATATATCGGATTATAATAATTCTTCATACATGTATTAATTATTAAATTCAATACTATTATTAAATTCCAATTTATACTATTTTATTTATTTATTACGCTGTATATCAAATATATATCTCAGATTAGGAAATTAAATGAGTATTTAGTTTCACCTTTTGTCTGCAATAGAATTCACTGCTTGTACTTATTCAGTATTCTTGTTAATTATTGCATTCAATAAAGTTATTACTATTTTTCAGTGTTGGATAGTAACTAGTTAAAACGTTAAAAGTTAAAAAAAAGTTAAAAAGTTAATAACTTTTAACTTAACTTAATTAATTTTAAATGCTTTAAATTTTAACTTAACTAAGTTACTTTTAAACGTTAACTTTTTTAAGTTAAAAAATTTTTTTATCTCTTTTAAATGCCTTCGAAAAATAATAAAATATAATAAGACTAAGGGCGTATATTCATAATTCGTTCATATTTTAAGACCATCTTAAGTAATTTCTTAAGGTGTGTGTGGTGCTAATACAGCCCTCTGATTGGCTTATGCCTTATGCCATAAACCTTAGTCCGGATCTACAATAGGTGTTTTAAGCCTTAAGTCATAAGAAATTGACCAATTACAGTCGCATGCGAGTAGAATATTTGACTGTAATTAGTCCATTTTTTATGGCTTAAGGCTTATTAAAAAGTAAAAACCTAAAAAATAATGTTATATCATATATGAATAAAAAAATTAAAAATTTAATTTACTTAATAATCTACATTGTAATTGTTATTTAATCTCATTTTAAGAAAAATTAGGACATTTTGACCACAAAAATAATTTTTTTCGAAACTAATTTTTTTTTAACTTAAGTTAATTCAACTTTCGTTAAGTTAATTTTTTATTCCTTCAACTTTTAACTTAACTGTATTAATTTTGTAAAGCCATTAATTTTAATTTTATTCAGTTAAAAAAAACATTAACTTACCCAACCCTGCTATTATTATTAGAAAATTAAGAATCTATGAAATTCGGATGGCTGTGTGTGTTTTATAAATAATTGTTTTTTTAATCCTGACAAAAAGCTCAAATTATGCATAAATTTTCATAACATGGAAATTTATTATCTTTCTTTTAAACTTATGAAATATAAAGAATACGTGAGAATGTTTTAGAAATGTTTGAGAATAATGTAGAGGTATATCTTATTAGATATCGCTTGAAATACCTGCTCTGTATTTTTATAGAACCATATACATATATTACCGATTATATACATATACAGTGCAGAAAGTACTATAGAATTGTAATGATACCGACGTTCAGCTCTGGTTTAGTCGATATTAAAGTCCGACTTTATATTGACAAAACTTTGGTAGGTTACTCCGCGTGCCATTAGCGTGCATTAGAAGTCACGTAATCGATAACGGGTGTCGGGAAAGTATAGCTCAGGACTTTCAAACAGAAGCGGTAAGGAGCGAAAAAATGGTAGGCTGAAGTTTCCTTCATGCATAGTACTATGTTGAAATGTTGTTAGTAATAAACGGGTGTATATTATAGGCAAGCTTATGTACAACTATTGTCTAACACGCTGCGTTTCTTTTGAAAAATGTTCCCTTGTTTTTAACTTGATGCTCTATCTCGCGCGCGTTTCTCCGTCGTCCTTCTTGTCGGCGTTCTTGCGCAAAATGTGGAAATGCAAATATTTAAGTATAATTTTCACCGTAAGGCAAAATAAATACACTCTCTCTTCGTTTTCCTCTTATGCTTACTCTCGCACATTAACTCTCAAGGAAGAAATAAAAGTTCTACGCATACCGAGAAATAATCATACTTTCAACCCTTTTGGCAAGTTGACCGCGTTATAACTCAAATACGCTGGATGAAGGATCTCAATTATACTGGTATTAAATTCTCAACGCAATAGTCGTCTCGAATACTGCTTGATCACAACAAATATCTTTTCGAAAGACTTGCGAAAAACAACTTGTTATCATAGAATTGTTGCAGCATGGACTACATACATTAATAATTATATTTTATTTAATTTTATTTGTAAAAATGACTTATTTGATTTAATTGACGGCAATAATTCTTGACATGTTTGCTTTAAAAATTGGTCATTTTACTTCGAGATGATATGTCGAAATGTACTATAATGTATCGACTTTCATCTGTTATAGATTGATACATAAAAAGTTGCAATATTACGTCGAGATGACATGATCAATAGATATACACGATGAGCAATAAGGATAATCGACGAAACGCACGAGAAGAACGTGCAAATAATTCTAAAAGATCCATCCTCAATTCGAAGGGTGATACCGTGAAGTGAAGAGACGCGGAGGTACAATGGTGTGCGGGCGCGATGGTGCTGACCTCGATGACACAACAAAGAACAGTGGAAGAAAGCGCAGAGTGCTTTCTCAGAGTCGCGGCGACGGTGCGGGCATGGCATGGGGTTGGGAACAGGCGATCGGGCAGACAATGTTTAAATGCTTTTCGATACGAGAAAGAGAGATGGAGGTTTCATCAAAGCGCGAATTCCTACGAGCTCGAAAGAGACCCTCGTGGAACCGATGCCCGTTCTTCGCCTACCTTCAGCCACTGTGGAAGAGAAGGGGAGGAAGATCGGCGGCGTGGATGGCGGAAGCCGGTCTCTCCTGGAGGGAGATTCGGTGTGTCGGGAAGGGAGGATTTTCTGGGCAAGGGTGAGAGAGAAGACTCGCGGAAGACGAGCTATGAGAGGCAGAGACAGAAGGATGCAAGCAGGGTTGAGAAAGGGTGAAGAAGGATCACGGAAGATAGTCGGCGAGAGAGAGACGCACGAAGGGTGTTTCTGTGTGCATGTGTGTTGGAGGGTATGCGTGCCTCTAGCAGACAGAAAACGGTGATAAAACGGACTGGTTGAAGCAAGACGAACAAAAGGGGTGAGACGACGAAGAGCGTGCGAACCCCGAAAGAGGAGCTCCGCTGCGGCGGCGGTGGCAGCAGGTGCGGAGCGAGGAGGAAGAAGAGACGGAAATCGCAACAAAGACGAGACCAGCCTCTTCCAGAAGAGTGAGCGAGAGAGAATTGAAGACGAGGAAGGGGAGAAGAGCAGGACAGAAGAGGTGAGAACTGGAAGAGAGTGAGAAAGACGGAAACCTCGCGAAGAAGATCGACGACGGGAAGGGATGGTAGAAATCGTGCGCGCGAGATGGGACGAGAATCTCCCCCTGTGCAGAACGGAGACGGGATTCTGAGGATGGCAAAGGTGGCGGGGGATGGATCCCACTGTACTCGACTGGTGCACGAATGCGAGAGAGACAGCAACGCGGAGGGAGCCGACGCGAGGGTAGCTAAGGGAGGTTACGCGGCGAGAGGGGCGACCAGTGGGACGCGGGGGGGGGGGAGGTTCACGGGCGTACTGGGTGGATGGGTGCTGGTACGGTTTTCAAGAGGAAAGAGAAGGAGAGGGGTGAGAGCAGCGAGTGGTTGGTGCATTATTGATCCCAGTGTGTGCGGACTGGGCAAAAAGAGGAGCCTCCGGCTCGGCCCGAGAAAGAGACAGAGCGATACACCTCCGGCGTACGGGGGCAAGAAGGAGACACCGCCGCGCAGACCGATCTCGCAGACAGATATTAGAAATGCGTTCGCCTCTTACCCGGCATGCGGCGGCACCCGCTGACGAATCCACAAGAAGAATCGAGGAAAGAGAGAGAAAGATATCCATCCACGATGCGGTGAATTCACACCTGGCTGGATAATTCGAAGTAGGTGGCGAAGCATAGGGGTTAGCCGAAGGGAGGGCGGCGAGAGGAGTGCCAAGGGAGATCGCACGAGGAATAATCCAATCCTGAATGTTCCGGCGATCCTGGGTATCCCGAATACAGTGAATCGCGTTTTAAGTCGCGGTATTATCCGGGGATGAATTATTCAGGGAAGACGATAGATACCGTTCTTGTTTCGAGGTCGCTCTGATGGAACTCGTATATATCCTTTATGTGCACCACCGATACCGGTAGTCTCGAACACGCAAGGAATGGCGAAGGGAAAAAAACGATAATGTGACGCGTTACGTCGTTTTATTGTATGACGTGGCGAGCGCTCGGTTTTCGATCGACGAACGATCGAAAAAGAGGAAAAGAGAGAGAAACGATTAAGTCTTCAATGGCGAGAATCCTTTTCCAGCGAATGTATATTTGTCCTCCGCGAGTCTCTCATCCTCGCGGAAAGCGCTTTACTGCCCGTTATCCCGTCTGTCTCGACATAATCTCGATATTTTTCTAGAAAAATCTCGATCTCTACAAAAGCGGACGTGGTCGAACAGATAGGACTCGCTCCATTGCACTGGCGGTAACAACATTATGAACATTGTGATTATCTTTTGTTTGTTTCGGCTTTTAAATAAGTTACTGTTTCCTGGATTAATCTTTTTGCTTTCATATATGATGGATCGCTTCCTTCCAAAACGATACAACTCAATAAAATGTGATGTTCAATTTATTACCATGAATGAATTAAATAAACAATGCCCTATCAATCATCAAAAGTGATAATTTAACTTAATAAAAAATTCATGAAAATTATCACAACTCACAAAGGATTGTTATTAAAAATTGTATACGAAAATGACAAAAGCGACGTTTAATCATGTTATGAATATATTCCGTTTTTAGGTATTATTCGATTAATCATCTATCAATCTGAAAAATAGTTTTTCTTTTTTTCTGGGAAATTTAATTTTTTAATCTGTGTTACTTTTGAAGAAAAGGAATAATATATTGTATATTCTTTCTTTTCTCTATAATATAATAAATCTTTATTGTCAGTCCAAATACTAATTATAAGATACTAATAAGATTTTTGTTAAATTTTATTACTTTCTACAATTAGTCTAATTTATTCTAATCCAAATTTTTTGTTTATAGAAAAACGGATAAAATAATTTTACTGACGTATTAAAAAATTTAGGTAGCTATACAGATTTGAAAATAATTTTTGTTGTACTTTAAAAATTAAGAAGAGATTTGACAAGAAAAAAAGGTAATAATTTAGTTTCGCCACTGCCACCTCAAAAATCAATGAGATTAGGCTTACTTGATGTGGTTTTGCATAAAACAAAAGAATCTGGTAGAAAAAAGCGTAATTTTGCCCCGCGAGCCTGAGATATTAATCATTAAAGTTTACGACTATTCAGGTTAGAAAATCTGTCAGCCACGAAATACTGCGAACAAGCGCTGCGGTCATATTTTTATCATGTGAGGCGCGAGCCTGGGCCTGTCTTGGGCTACTATTTAATAAATTTTATTGCGAATGCTAAGCTATTTCCATACCAAATCCATATCAGGCGCAAGACTAGGCCTCTTATGGACCATATCAGATTTTTTTAAGAGATTATGGTGTGGCAAAACAGTGGCAAAGTATCGTGGCGCTGGCCAGTATCGTGGCACTGACAGGAAATTTCTACCAGGGATAACAATGAATATAATAAAATATTTTACTTATTACAATCGACTATTTGATCGAAAAAAGTTTCTTATGTTATTGTCGTATGTATCTTTAGCATACACTTTTTCAATTTTTGATGTATTATAATAGCAAAATAATATTTTTATAATCGAATTATTGCAAAGCAAAGAATCGAACTAACGTCACCTCTTCTTAGCAATATGCCGTTTTATTTAAAAACGTTTATTAGATTACAATACCTTTTGTCTTATAGGATCAGCCTCAAACGATCTTTATCGTGCTCTCGTACGATCGAATCTGCAACGAGCATTCGAGCCTCGTAGAGTGTCCAGCAGCGATCAATCACTGATATGAATCACGACTGTACCAGTATACGACACTACCGGTATTCTTTCCAGTTATTTATTATACGTCGAATTTAATGGCTTCGCCACGCGCATTCGACACAGTTTCAAAGAGTAAGTTCGCCGTTATCGATCTCTTCGTCGACGTGCCGTTCGATCGACGTTGTTGCCGATAGGAACGCCGGTGCGACGCGCTCGAACGTTACCGGGAAGAATTATAGAAAGCCTTTGTCAGGAAACGCTATTCATAATGCCATTCACGCGCGCGCGTACTATGAAATTTATTTAAAAAAAGAAAAAAATTCCCCCGTCCAGAACTCATTAATCAGACCGATGGACATTTTATACGACCGGTGAATAATTCAGGCCATTACCGTCAGCACGTTTTAAACGTTCCGCAAATGAATGCTGGGAATTCTGCGAATTCCGGAAATTTCGCTGGAAACTCATGTGCGACTGGACATTTCCGCGCGCAAGTGTCCAGCCTCCCGCGAGTATCATGTCGAAATTCACGCAAGTTTTCCGCCGTCAGTCATTCCCGGGCATATTTGACGAGGCATATAAAGCCATATCACGGTCATAATAGCGCTCTGATAAAGGCATTATCGAGAGCCCGTCTCTTCGGATGGACCGCGCTTAAAATGGCACGCTTGCGGTGTCAAATGCACGCAAAAGCGAAACGTCCTTTTTCATCTCTGACTAATAAAGCGAAAGAAACAATTGTTGCTGCAAATTGATCAATCTGTTTTATCAGTCCTCGATATCTTTTTGATTTTTTTTTTTTATAATTATGTTATGTTATATAATTATGTGCTCTTATACGTATTTGACACATATTGACGAAAAATTATGCAATATCGAAGACGATAAATAACTCGCTCTCGATACGTCGTACACCGTTGCGTAAATGAACAGCGCGTTTTTCGAACATGGCGAAAGTAAATCGACAGCTTCCGAAATACGTCGCGAAAAATCTCTCACCTTGCTCGGTCGGAGTAAACGCCGATTTTTCTCCTTCCTCGGGATAATCCATTTCTGCCTCACGGCCTTTCAATCTGGACGCGATAAGTGGCGAAGCACGGCGAAATGGATTTTCCTGACGAATCCATCTGGTGAGTAAAGATGCATAGCTTCTATCGTCGCCCTATCGCAATCTCCTCTAATTAAATTCATTAAGTAATTAGCGCCGAAACAATAGGGATATACAATGGGGCACATCGTCCGTTTGGCCATTGGCTCGCCAAGTCCACGCGGGCCATATTTCATGGACTTTTAAGCAGCGTTTCATGTCTGTTTCGAAACACAATGGAGCTACTTTGCTATGATTACGTTTATCTGCGCTCCCAACATCCGTTCTATTTGAGATTTATAACTGTGCCTCCTGCATAAGCCACAAGTTCGGCACTAATGAATATTAAATTACATTTTCTTTCGAACACCGAGTACACGTATTTTATTTTGACACGTAAATCTACATAGGGGAAAGTTGCCGAATGCGTACCACTTAACCTATTTTTTATTATATTTTCCATTTGGCACTGTTTTGTATGCAAATGAACATTAAAAATTGTAGCTTGAGATTTTGGACGCTTATTATTACATGTGTAACTTTCCACCAATAACAAATTAATTTGTTATAAATCTTTTTGTAACATGCTGCAAAAAGTACGATTTAGGCAACCGGTCTAAATCGTACCTATAGGTATTTTTTACCGTATTTCCTTTGAAAGTATTGAATTTATGAATAATGAAAACAGTTAAAAATATAAGATTAATAAAAGAAATCATTAATTAATATCTAATAATTAATTAATATTTGATATCAATTATTAGTTTTATTATTGTCAGTTATCAGTCTTATCTTTTGATGGTACAATTTAGGAAACTTGATGAATTTTGTAAAAATATCGATTTAATCTTTACAATAGTTGCAAATATGTATATACAGTAAATGTAAAATACTCTATAATAAATCTTCTTTTATAAAAATATAAATTTATAATAAAATTGGATGAGCGCGTTGTTATCAGCTACATAAGTTGATAAAAATTAATATCAGATGTATCTTATTTTTTAAAACGTCGCTAACATCTAAACAAGATGTAGACTATTATATTTTTGTCTATATTACTCATTTCTCATATATTTTATATTATTGTTACTAAATATTGCCTATATTAACTAATAATATAAAATATTGATGAGGTATGATTTAGGCGACCAGTACGCATTCGGCAACTTTCCTCTACATCTAGTTTGACATAAAAATGTCATTGTTTCATATCTAGCTATATTTTCATTACTAAAAGGTATCACATATGTAACTGTGTCTATATGTACCGTGCGTACATATGAGATTGGTAGCACGTTGTATATTAAAACTTATTACACGCGATACTATTTGCACCAATGCAGATTTACATCATACATATGTACATTCAGTATAGAGTGAATAAGGTTTTAGTAAAGGTTTTAGTTTATTTTTTAATGCGTATTTTACTTAAACAGTTAACTAAGCAGTCATTATTTGTAGATTTTTTTTAAAACACTTTTTTAAATATTTTGATTCTTACAATTAGTGTCCACTATATACAAAGAATTCATGAAAAATTCATTTTTTTACTCAATATCTCGATTCATATTGGAATTTCAATGGTTCTGAAGCTATGCTGATTTGGTTCGAGATATACGTAGTAGGGAGAATGTTAAAATGCATCACGCGTTAGATTTATATAAAATGTGCGCTGTTCGTAGTACGAGGGTGAACAAACGAAAACGTGGACGAGACATTTGCAGTCGATACATTTCGTAATAGAAAAGGATAAAAACAGTATCGCATGTCTTATACATTTTTTATGTGCGACCCAGTTTTCGAATACCGTGGATACTCATGGCTGTAAAACGTTATGAATTGCTATGCTACAACTGCTATTCTTCAACATCAAAATAGGACGTTATGTAAAATTTGTCAGGATTAAGACTAATACACGAATGAATTTTTCCTGTCATGCAATATATCAGTCCAATTTGATTTTTCGCTCAGCATTTCGCTTGTGCAGAAAATCGACTCGTCTTACATTTCCATTAGATCTCATCTGTGTAAAATCATTTTTTAACATACACTCACGCGTTTTATGTATGTATTTTCTATTGCGAGCACTCGCGATGTTGCAATTTTTTTTTTCTTTTTTATTTTCTGCACTATGTACGTATCGTTAGTGCTGTGCGAATGTTTTTGAAAGTGTCGACACGGTGCAGCGTGGCGAACGAACTCGACTTGGGTGTAACGACAAACCCTTGTGTCGAGAGCAAAGAGTTCTAATGAATGAGTTCTTTCTGCCGTCTCTTTTATTTTCCCTCACGGGAGATTAAACGTGACGTCTATAGCTCGTGTCGTCAATGCGATGAAGCGAAATACTAAATATGCTATACCTATTATTGTTTATATTGCTGATATTGATTGCTGATATTCTATATTAGAAAACCGGTAATATTCTATATAAAAGAAGTATAACGTAAAAATGTTGAGCAATAAATCAACGTCACACATTAACTGTGTCTCTTATTTATAATTAATTTTTCGCCTTTTGATTTATGCATATTGAGTTTCATGTACGCTGCCTGGTATATATATTTGCGAAATGAGTACGAAAAAAAAATGTAGATAGGTGAAACAAGAAAGAAACTGATAGGCGCTGGTTCGCGAAATTTTACATAGATGTGCTTGCTACTTTTAACCCACACAGATCTGTGTCTGTTCCGGTAATTACCTCGATTTAGGGTAATGTTTTTACTCCAACACGCGCTTGTACACCGCACGCTACCATTTAATACACCCTCCCTGCGCCTTCTGCGAGATGTGTCGCAGCGCGTCTACATTTAATTCTCGGCACCGAGCCGGGAATATTAGGCAAGCTGCGTTTCACAAAAGATTTTCCTTTGCTTATTTTGTAGAGAATGCAGCGCGAAGTATATGTGAAAAATTTCGGATAACTTCTGGACTCTCTCTTCTCTCTCTCTCTCTCTCTCTCTCTCTCTCTCTCTCTCTCTCTCTCTCTCTGACTTAATGAAATTTGTTAATTTCGCGAAAAATCACAGTGAAGGAAAATAAACGTAAAAATGTTTTTTTTTACATGTTTGAACAAATTTTTCTTTGTTATTTTTCGAGATCTCCTAATTTCTAGTCGATTCATAAAAAATGAAGAATATGAATCTGTTCTTGTTTGTTTTCTCGAAATGCTGACAAACGCAGACTACATGACGACCGAGATATAAACGGAAGCCAGCATGTAAAACTAGTCGTAGGTGCGAAGTGCGAATTTTACGAGCGAAATCTGCGCCGAACGACAGGCAGACCGAAAGGGATGGGGACGCTCCGTGTCGCGGTCACAATGATGGATCAAATAAACGAGCATTTCCATAGCGATTCTGTGTCCAACATAAACACTATCGTTTATCATTCGCGTGCTGAACCAAGCACTTTCATCTCTATTTCATTTGACGATATCGAAGATAATCATTTCCGAACAAAATTTATCAAGCAGAATGAAATCTAGAAAAATCTTCCTTCGATCTGACGAATTAATTTTTTTTTTAATAACAAAATCGGAATTTTCATCCATTAACATGGACAGAACTTTTTTTTTTTTTTAGAAAAATGCATAACGTTATAAAAATATTATGTATTTATATAATTATATAGAAATCTTAAGATCTTTAGAAGCAGAATTACTTATTTATTAGAAAAAATTAGTTTTAATCTTTTATATTCATTATTTACACAATGTACGATCTGCGTGTATCATATACTATTCCTTTGTGGCATCACACTATAAATTTTATCATAAATTTAACATACTGGATATTCCGAAAAATATCGCATAAAAATGTACATATAAATAATTTTTTTTAAATTGAAATGCCGGACATTAAAAAATCTAACGGTAACAAGCAATATGTATCTTTATTAATAAAGATTGTAGCAAAAAAAAATATTTCGAGTATACTGAGAGAGTGGCATCGAAAGACTAATGATAAATTATACTAAGTAAAAAGAATACTACGGTCAAAGTTACAGATGTTGGAATAATAATTTTATATATCATTTATTTTAAATACACTTACTTCAGATATATTATTTGTGCGTGCCGATTACTTTTGAACTTACAACACAATCAAACTATATTAAATTTATTGAGATGATCTGTGTAACACGCTCTTTTGCGTCCTACCTCTTGGTCCCACATATTTCAATTCTTTTCTCGCGTTCGCACAACGAATGGTGAATACAATCGAAGGAAAGCGCTGACGAACGCTGACGTACATTGATAAGGCTATAGAAAATCAGTGCGCAAGAATCCGTGTAGGCAGGAAGCGAATACTTTACGAGCAAAGTCTCACTATGAATGACAATCGCCGGTTAGTAAAGCCGATCTCTCGCCAATTGAGGGCAAAAAGTACAGAAGGCCAAAGAGGACGTGGGAACTCATAAAGGATGATCAGCTCGTAAAACTGATCACCTCGATAACCTGGAGCATCACGATGGCGAACTACCTCGGGGTTGTCGGCTTTATCTTCGCGGTACAACAGGTTAGCTAGAAAATAAGCAAGGTTGAAGCCCTGGGAGTACCGACGTCATCCGACCCATTGAAAAATCTCGGAGACAATCTCGAGAAGAATGTTGACCGGATCGGTCGATATGTATATCGATATTGGCGCGATGCATGTCGTTGTCCTATAAGCAATTGCAATTATCGTTGCACGATAAGAACGATATTCTTCGTATATCGTTATGTTTTAAGTGTATAAAAATAAGAAAACCGTCGACTGATCGGGAGAGATTGAACGAACACGCACGCTCCACGAAATTCTCATTTAATTCTCGTCTAAAAACGATTGTCGGATAAAAAGGTAGATATTAGAGCGCGGTCGCGGCCGGTGGTTAGATAACCGGAAATACGCGGCCGCTTAAGACTGCCGAGTCACGTTCTCGTACGGGGAATTAAATAATGCCTTAGCGCGGTTAGATCGTAGAAAAATGTGCGGCACGTTCGCAATTTTATCTCCTGATTTGTTTACTTACGTTTATTCTCGTATTCCTCCCGGGAGAGAACGTGAATTTATTCAGAAAGACGAAGGTGGTCGGAGATGTACCGGCGAAGGATGTGGGTGGGAGAAAATGGTGGCGAGGGTGCCGAAGAGCAAAGGAAGTTCGGTGAGGATAGAGGACGGTGTTAGTCACGAGTTGGAAAAGCAACCGAAAGCAGCCTTTGCTCCATTTTTAAAATTCTTTACGACCTTCTTCGATGCTCCTGCGCTCGACTGTAGTGCGGGTGAAAGGTCACGTAAACGACAGAGGGAAAGGGCAATTTCCTCCCCTCTCTTTGCCCCCCCTTCTGCGTTATCTGTTTTTTTTTTTACGGAGTCGCGGAATGTGCATACCAGGAGCGCGCGTATCCGGTAGACGTTTGTCAGACCATTTCTGTTTTTATTTCCCGGCTTATCGCACCGTTACACGTGCGCTGGTTTTTGCCTCGACCATTTCGACTTTTGCAAAACGCAAATCGTATCACGCTTCGATTAAATGCACTGTTTTACAGTTGTGTTTTATTAACACGAAACGCCTATAATTCACATTCCGCTTATAATGCAAAATTAAATTGTTATCACGGTCTGCTTATTACAATTTAATAATTATTTTATTCACTCCGTATAAATTCTGATTAAAATGCTCCCTTGGAAACATTATCATGTTTGGTTTATTTTTTCCATCATGATCGAGTGTGTATATTATTGTACTATATTGTGCGTGTGTGTGTGTGTGATTGTAACATAAGTACATCTCTCGATAACCACATTAATATAGCTAGCTAATCACATTAATATATAATAGCTAGTTAATTTATAGTATTACTCTTCTTGGTCACATGAAGGACATCACTTTGATATGCTAATATTAGGTTTGTTTTTTATTCCTACACTCTTTGAACTGGCGTACAACATGTTGAAGTGAAACAATTGTATATTTGTTCCACTTCAACTTATTGCACCGTGTACACTAGTTCAAAGAGTGTAGAAATAAAAAAAACAGACCTATTGTTGTGAGAAAGCTTTTCGACACTTCTTCAACTTGATTGACAAAATCTCGCAATTCAGTAACATCGTCGTGCGATAACAGTATCGTTGCCGTCGTTTTGTCCTCCTCGCTCGCCGAGTGAATCCTTATCGCTATGTCTGCATAGCGTTCGTTAGGGTCAACGACCTTTCTGTCTCCGCCGAACGCAACGAAGGTGCTCAGCGTGTTGCGAGTAATTGCTGCAGTTGCAGCGACGCGCCGGCGTGAATACAGTAAACTCGCTTGAAATTACATCAACGGTGAGATCCTTCTCGGAGTTTTGCCGGTGTAGTCACGCTGTCGGCGTGACGCATCGTGCCAGGTCGTGCCTGCCTAAACCGTTTTGTGTCCTGGTCGTTTACATCTCTGTAAAATCGTCGTCGTGGCCGGCGGGACGACGAAGTTCTGCGGCACGGATCGCGAGACACCTGTGACCCGGGCGATACGCAAACTTTGGATCAAGGTCCCGGGATCGACGCTGATCCTTGCTCGACGTAAGCGACCACAAGGCCTTCGTCCTACGAAGAGATTACATCGAACTCACAGTTTGCTATTTACGATTCCCTGTCACAAAACTTCGCGTCGAAATATACGGTAAAACGATTTGACGTTGTCAATCGTTAAATATCGTCGGATTCGCGATTTATCGAAGTTGACTATTGATCAAGCCTTCGTCATAGCGTGAGCATACGTTTGTAGCAAAGGGAGACTGCGGAAACATTTATGCAGACAGTCGGCGCTTTCCCGACTGGTGTAACACCCTAACGGGATGCACGTACGCGCATTTCTATGACTGATTCACGAATTTGCCGATATGCATGATTCATGCACGCATACCAGTTCGTGAGATCGTATATACGGTTTTCGGTTTCTCCCTCTCTCTCTCTCTCTCTCTCTCCTTTTCTCTTTAGATGCATCCTTGGAATCGATTTAATGAAATTCGCGATCAAATCTCTTACTGTTGGATCTTTTCTTTAATACACAGAATTTGTGATATTGTTTGATAGGAACAAAATTGATATAATTATGACAAATAAATTTAACAATGGAAATGTATTCACACACGGAAAGAACGATTTTGAAGCAGCTAAAAAATTTAGCCTATGAGTTTAACTATTTTAGCTTATATGTATATAAATACAAATTTAGAAATCATTTTTTGTTGGACTATCAATTATATAGAACGTTCAAACTGGTTACCAGAATATCGAAAGTTTTTGTAGCATTGCTCATCATACTTGAGTTTCCTATATAACTATTTTAATAGTCTAACAAAATTATTTTCAAATCTACTTAATAATTAAATACTTCTTGAAAATCCTTTCCGTGCAACATACCTATTTTATATAAAACTTAACGATACGGGATGAATCCTGTAATCACTAAGGATCATTGTCTTAATCCAATACTGTAGGAATCACGAGTTTTGCAGAGGAGACTGCACCGAGGATTTAGCAGAATTAAGAATAACATCATTAGAGAGGCTAAAGCGGCCCGACGCGACGGTTTATACAACATTTCATTCGAAAACGTTCGTTCGCCGAGTCTAATTACACGATGCCGCGCGTACAGCAGCTGCACGACACATTCCGGGATGCAATTTCTGCAAGTTGACCGTGTAACGGGTAACTCATTTCGCCACGATGGAATCGTGTAATTATCTGCAAAACATTACTTTCATAAATGTGGCGTGATGTACTTTGCAAATGCGAATTGCGATGTGTATCTATTTAATTGTTTATAAGAAGAACAAATCAAAGTAAAAAAACGACTCTTATAATATTTTATAATTTCTTTGACTAAGAAAAAAAGAGAAAGAAAAAGAAGAAAAGAGAGAAATTCCGAACTTTTATAAAATAACCCGTAAAATAATTACATGGAAGATTCGAAGTCGCTTTGTTAAATACGTAAAATCAACATCCGCGCGGTATCTATCTGAGGACTGCGTTGTATCGGGTTACTTCGGTGCTGTTCCGGCAACATAACTCGAATAGAAGGATATCCGCAAACATCCTGCGAGGAATCGTATTCGAAAGGAACATATCGCCGTTCCCGTAGCCCAATGATATGCCCCAGGCATGCATACGTTCCATCAGCCGCGGCGCATATCTCGACGCATTTCGCGCATGGCTGATCAGCGCGATAGATAATTTATCCGCAATATATCGGAGCTACGAATGCGAATGCTGTATATGACGCTCGAGTACAAATCGGTTTATAAGGAAACGACGAGGAAATGATCGTCTAACCGAAAATAGTGGCATTAAAATATTATATGATTTAAAAGCAATATCCAAATCATTATCATAAAATTAGATTCATTGCAATAATTAATATTAATTATTGCAATGATTCGATTTAATAACTAATATTTACTTTTTCTGATTTTTACTGAGGGATGCTTTTTTGCTATTTATTTATTCTTGAAATTATATACCGATTATTCGACACACGACGTTAAATTATTACGCGTTTTGCAAGATTTACACTCAATTTTTTTCATCATTTTATTTTTAAATAACTTTATTTCTAAATTGCTCAATTTGAATGGTAATTGAGGCGCAGTGAACGCAAATGCTCGTATCTCACGTTACGTTCGGTGCCATTTCTGCAACGCGAGTAATCGTGACAATGTTCCTGAAACAGAGAGCGATTGCGCGATATTCCTGAAACAGAGTTATGTGTCTTGTTTGTATATGTACACATGGCATCTACGGCGCATCAGTGGTACATCTCACGCATAGCCGATCGATGCCACGGATATTCCTCGAGGCACGTTGTAATTTGAACATCGGTAAAGCGCGATTTGCGACCTAATGTAAGAGATGACAAGCGAGATGAGCAGTCACGTCTTTGTGTTCAATTGTCGCGCGGTACACTGTTAAATCTATAGTGTCAAATTTAACTTAACTTAACGTGAGTCGCTACTACTCCTACTCAATCATATCGTTATTTTATACTAAAACAATGGTTATATTTGACACTACACAATGTCAATTTGACACTATATAGTGTCAAATTTAACAATTTTTGGTAAAAAATAATGATATATTTAGTAGGAGCAGTGGCGACTCACGTTAGGTTAAATTTGACACTATAGATTTAACAGTGTAAGTATAGCTGCACCCTTTATTTTATACAATTGCAGCACTTTATCAGTGAGCCGGTTGAGCTAGACGAATGTATGCGATACAAAAGTCGTGAATTATTCCTACACTCTAAAAAATATCGGTGTGGATTTAACACTCGTGCGATGTCTATATAATTCTCATTGTGTTGGACATCATGGTGTGAATTTAAAACCCATGTTAAATGGTTAAATCCATATCATATTAATATTAATATTAACAATGTGAGAATTATATAGACAACAGTGAGAATTATATATACACTGCTATTTTTTAGAGTGTATAATATAAAAAGATATAAAATATGTAAAAATAATCCGCGATAAGGATGAAATACAATTATTTCGCGTTATCGTCTCAAACGCGTTTACGCGTGTCCCTCGGCATCCAGCACGCGTTTACCGCGTAATGCATTTCGTATATCGATTGAACGGGATTATTCTCCACTATGCAGCGGAATCCGGACCGATCTTGCGATAACTGCAGTTCATTAGCAGCTCGAATCGGAAGCACCCGAGGCGGCACATAATTCGAGCTTCCTCGTGCCGCGCGCCTCGCGTTGCCGTCTCGTGCCTCCTCATGTGCAAGGCCATACCGGTAACGCGAGTCGTGGAGCGCAAAGCACATGGCCGACAATGACAGTGATACTTGGGACGACAATCCGGGGATTGATTACGTGTGATTAGCGTTGCGGTGGCTGCGCGCATCCCGAGAGCCGCGAGATTACAACCCGGCCAATTATTGCGCGCACGTTTTGCAGCCCTATTATCACGGGTTTCGTTTCGGGATTATTAGATTTAGATTCCCGATAGGCCTGATTGATCACTCAGTCATATCTACGGTTTAGAATATATCCTAGACCTAACAACTAAGTCATTATATCTTATACATTGTTAGAAATGTTCCTTTACATGTAAATGAAGCTCGTGGTTATGAATGAAATTATAAGTAATAAATGATTTAACTGAAAATTAAGTTACAGTAGTTACTTAAATGTAATGAATGTGTACATTAAATTTCTTAAATTTTCATGAAAAATACATTAAATTTAATGTAATGTCATGAAATTAAGTTCAAGCTGTGTAAATTAAAAGTATATTAAATTTCATTAAATTTTTAACAGTGTACCGAAGGTATTCTAATTTGAAGTCATAATTTGCGCATAAAGTATAGAAAAATTGTATTAACTGACACTTGTTATACACTTATTTAGCAAATAAGATTGTTCAATGCAATACGATAAATTTTGCTCGGTAGAATATGGTATATGAGATATATTATGCAATCCGTCGTATTCTTTGATAAAAATTAACATTAAATATAATTGGAGACTCTCACACAACTCTCTATTGAAGTTAAAATAATTTTCCAGTTGTAAGCGATCGAGTTCAATTTTACTTTCTTTCAAATAAAAATCACATTGTCGATAAATGCATGAATGAACTATGAAAAATCTATTTAGACTAAGAAAGTATAATAAACAGTATTTTTAAAATATTATAATTACATGTTAATACATTTTTCATTTAAATAAATTAATTAGAATATGCTACATGAGACATGAAACATTTTTTTTTATTTACGCATGTGACGTGCATTGAAAAAAAATGAATATTTGCTTTTTTGTAGCATATTATATCTATATTTAATCCTGGAAAGAGGTGGAATAGAAAATTTAATTTTTATTAAAAGTATTTGGAATGGGAAAATAAAGAATTAATCTCAATAATATTAATTTTTCTAACATATTCCAAAGATAACACTAATTTACAAATTTTGAATAATTTTTAATATAAGAAAAAGAAACAATTTTTTAATGTATTTTGGGGCGATGGATTCGCGAATTTAGTACCAGAAAAATTCAAAAAATTGTATTATCATTTCCAAACTGTAACTCATATGACAGACTACAATTGACTATATTACTATGACTTACTCTGCAAATATTTTATCTTATAGCATAAAGACTTAAAAATATGTCGACAAATGATATCAGCATATATCAGTATAAACCTTTATTTTATAAGCTGTATGTGAGTGTATTGCTGCATGTACAATAAATCAATAATACATAATCCAGAATTAAATCACCACTAATCTGTCCATCTATTTCAAGACCATGGATTTGTGAAATATCACATTTTTATATGTAATATTCTTATATTTTTCATTTGATATACACGTTAGCACACATTTAAATATATATTCTATTCAATACAACTTTTATAGATTCATTACATCAGATTAAAATATGATTCATGATTTATCAATACTATATGATATACAGCAGCAAAGTTGCAAATTACATTGAAATTGCATTGAACTGCAACATATAAATACATATATCCAAATTATAGCAAATCAAGAATAATTAATTATTTCAAAAAGTGATTGCGGTATAAATAATTATTATGAACGATTAATTTCGTAACATTCGATTAATTACGTAACATATAAATGATAGATTACTTATCTCATGGTTGCTCCGTCGACGTCCGATGCTTCCCAAACCTCCTTTTCCTCTCAGATTTTATCATTGAACAAATACTGGCGAAAACACAGTTAATTACGCATCATTTTAAACAATATTCTCGAATTTAATTACACGCAACATGCAATATATTATGTGTGTCAGGATAACACAAAGAAAGTTAACAAATATAAAATATTTAAGCGTAATATGAAACGTTTAAGCATTTTAACAAATTATCGATATACAAATGTTATATCTTCCGATCAATAAAAAATATAAAGCACAAGATTGATTATAATTATATTTACCTACTTAATCAAATCGTAATTGCTTGTTTTGGAATCGATTCATTATTCTTATTCATTATTCACGATATTCCAACTGACATTAATGACCGAAAGGTTCAAGAATAATGATTAACCTTTATTTTAATCACTTGATTTATCGATTTACTTTATTTATCATTCGGTATTATTGCGATACAAAAATAATGGGCATGTTACATTTAATTTGGTGAAATTAGGATATTGCCATCCGTTCTTGTTTTTTTTTTTAGAGCGTTTTCCGGGAGATTTTCCAAAAAAGTCTAAGGTTTTAAGGAATCTTCTAAATTTTTAACTTTGACTCCTCTCCCGCGTTATTCTATATTAGAATATCCTGATTTACAGTAAGTGTAATAATGTTTAAGATGTAAGAAACTGACTGATCACATTGAATGTGAGGAGAATAATCTACTGTATATAATTGATCAATTTCTTACATTATTAAATTAGTATCACTAATGAACAATTAGATGTGCAATAATTATTCGTTTACTGTTCTGATCAATTTTATTAACCTTCACGCATTTTTATATGCGTCCAGGTTTGTATTATAAGTTTTAGTTTTGAAAATTTTGTAAACTTAAAAATTTTGTGACTTTGTATACTTAGCAACCTATTACATTCAGCAAAAGACGAACCTTTTTTGAATTTTTAATACTATTTATATTAACCGAATTAGATATAAGCTAAATGGCTGCGTTGAACAGAAAAAAACTCCTTTACAAATATTGTAAGATTCTTGAATATGATTTGTTCATACATTTAGATCCAGTGAGGAACTAAGGGCGTCTTGCCTCTTCATTGAGATGATCTTCATCACCGTCTTAAAGAATTACATGTAAAACAGTTACAAAACTGTTTTTTTCTGCAAACGCAGCCAATATTTTCTGCATTTCGAATTAATTATTTAATTTTGTGAGAAACTATCTGTATAATCTGTGACTTTCTATTATTCGGATTATTCGATCTTTGTATTTATATTTTATATTCATGCTTTCGATACAGAAATGATAAGCACATTATATTTGGATCAACGAATTTGATGTGCACGAGTTGAAACGCATCTAAACATTAACGAAATAATTACCGCACGTGGGTATCGTGAAACAATAATTTGTAATCTCTATCTCGTATCGCTGTGATTCCTACTTCAAATTAATGAACCAGATGAAAATATCTGTTTCAATAGATAATGATGGCCTCGATATGCTTGCGAAAATAAATTAATCGCACAGGAATACAATGGTTAAATGCTCTTAGAGCACGATCGCTTTTAGCGTCTCTGAGTACCTGTCACTATCACGAGATAATGCAACAACATCCGGAGCGGCTCGCGGCTGCTTGCTGATCTGAGACTATACGCGTAAATACCGCGTCGACCACAATAAACATACACACACACACACACACACACACACACACACGCGCGCGCGCGCGCGCGCGCTTATAAATAATAGCGCTGCATACTTTATACATAAATAAATATTAGTCATCATGCCAATTTATCCCGCGAAATATTTATAACAAAATAAACGTATGCAAAATATTTTGTTCTTTACATTACAAAATAATTATTAAGCTGTAGCGCGGCTTTTCATTAGCTGTATTCAGCAGAGGAAATTAATTAGTTAGCGCTTAGTGATTCTTTAATATGATTGGTTGCTACACTTACAATTAGATTCAGCGAAGAACTAAAAGCAAGAACTAATCATATTAAAGAATCACTGATCGCTAACTGATTAGTTTTCTCTGCTAAACGCAGCCATTATTTTACCAATAGTTTGTGTATAATTCTTAAACCAAAAATGGTTGTATTTAAGTCGACAAAAGAATGAAGAAATAATTAATAAACGATGAAGGTTTACTATTATAATTGATTACTATCATTTATATATATACATATATGTATAAAAATAAAAACAAAAATTAAGCTGAGTAATAAAAATCAGAACTGTGAAAATCAATAAGATAAATGAAAGATCAGTATGTGCATATAAGTTACAGACTTCAATGGGCAAATTCCATCCGCTACCATTAGTTAATTATAATTACTTATAGCTTATGGCTCGAAAATTTTCGACATTTTTAAAAATATTCGTTATTACTTTTTACTTTAAATTAGTCTGTAGTATATAAACTATATTATATATTATTATATTATTTTTTATTAACATTATTAATAAAAAAGAACAGGGCAATACGGTCGAGGCTAAATCTTGTTATCTAATATTTTCTTAAATTCTAAATACATCTTTTAGTTAAGCGGCGTCTACAATGAAATTTTAAGGTGTAAAATTTAAGCTTTAAACTCTAAGTCGTAAGAAATTGACCAATTATAATCAAATATGAGGAGAATATCCAACTATAATTGGTCAATTTCTTACGGCTTAGTGCTTAAAGCTTAAGTTTTACGCCTTAAAATCTCATTGTAGACGCAACTTTATATAAATTATACTCCACGTGTTGTTGGACTTGAAACGCAATCATAAACGGTTATTGGTAAACTTATTATTGTTTGTACACGTTGGCCTTTCAATGCGTTCTTTCGTTATACATGGTTATTGCGACAAATATTACCACACGCCTCAGTGCTCAAATTGAAAAGATACCCGTCCCGGATAGTTGAGAGATTCGAGGTTCGAATTATGTATTCAAATCCGTATAAGTATAGCGCGTTGAAATAATATGTTTCGTAAATTATTTACAGTATTTTAAGATACTATAATACCATTATCAAATTAACGATCAATTTAATGATATTTTGATGATAATGTAATATTAAATATTAATATAATATTATAATTTGTGATATAATAAATATATATTATTTATTAATATAATTGATAATATAATATTATTATTTCAGCTTCAGTTTATATTTGCGTTTCGGTAGTAGGTACGCACAGATTGTACATGTAACTGAAAGATATATTTAGAATTTACATCTAAAAATATTATTAGTCAACAAGGTCTAACCTCGACGAGTATTGGCTCTTTCTTTACTTATTTCCTTTATTCATATAGCAATTTATTATTGTTAATATTAAATATATGTATATTAAAATAATGTAGTTATAATAATAAAGTATTTTGTAATAAAATATTTTAGATAAATGGCATGTTCAATGCAAAAAATATTGATTTGACAAAAAATTAGGTTCCTAAAATGTTTGACATCGATGCCTTGTTATTTACGGCAATATTCTTGAAGTAAAAATAAAACAATATTCCAGAGATGAATCGAAGAACACGCGATGGAAAATATATTCCACGAAATGAAGTGAGTTTCACGGGTAACATAGATCGGAAGGAAACTCGTTATCGTATTCTTACAACGCACGTACGACGCAACCGATACGCATCGCGATAGGGACGAAATTTATAGCTCCCGCATGAATTATCTCTTGCGTGTCTTCTCAGTTTCTTTGGCGCACGACAAGATACCGATAGACGCCACTTTGTCTCGGGGATCGATATCGCGACGGCGGTACCGCCGATAGAATATCGCTTTTGATGGATTAACCACCCGCTGCGCCTTTGTTATCCTACACGATCTAACGAGGTGCGTCTTTGAGATCTGCAGCGAAACGGAAGCTGCATCCGCTCGTTAACGAGACAACTAATGTAATCGAACGTGAATCGAGAAACAAATGATTCGTATATGATTCGATTTTGCGTACAACAATGTACGCTTCGAGTCGATTAGAAATTAATGCTATAATTGAAAAAAAAAACTGTTTTTCTGTATGCTCGAATATCATTTGTTTTAATTTATTTATATTTATGTGCACTTCATATGTCTTCATTTTTGTTCATTTTATCAGTTTTAATAAGTGGCTTTTTGGAGAACTCTTAATAGCATTGCATCTTTGAAAAATAGCGGCATTAGGTTACGACAGGAAGCGAACGGCGACGATTTTTCGTGACATGATTATTCACGCGTATTAATCCATCCATTTAAAAAATCTACAACGGGATAGCGCGAATATAAATATATAATAAGGTAGAAAGACGAAAGCCTCTCGTATTCCCGTCTCGTAAATCGCTGCTTATCTCGCGCAGCGTGATCCACACGGAGCCATTATCATGCTAATTCACGATTACCTGTCCCGCACCTCTTGTGCCCGCTCACACCTCCAAACCTGCCGTTACTATCTGGCTGCGCCTGGTTACGTTAAATTGGGATTGATGTCGCGACCGTGATTCAAGTCGATTGCAATGGCATGTCATTAAATTGGTACTCTCAAATATAATCATGCAATCGAACACGTGTGTGTATTTGTAATCTACTTATTAAACGCATAGGTATACATCGCGATAAAAATTTTCCAATTTTTTTGTTTAATTCTCTGCAAACTACGTGAGGATTTGAAGACTCGAACAATTTTTCAATTTTTAATTACTTTGCCGATTCTGCCTCAAATTTGGATATGTGCAAAGAAAATGTGAAAAAATGTTTCATGAATCATATAATTGTACGTATTCCTAAATGTTGAAAGAGTATATCAAAATTTTTTCAGATCTTTAGAGCCTAAAGACTCTTTCAAAAACGCAATCGTTCTTTAGTGACCCAGTCTGACTAATGCCCCTTTCTATCATTGTAGATTAACTTTAATCTTGGTTCAACTTTTCTTCCTTCTAGTTCTTAGAACTAGAAAAAGATGAAGAGTTAGTTGAACCGAGATTAAAATTAAACTACATTAGTAGAAACGGGCATAAGTGGTAAAAAATTCAGGGTAGGTAGTTTGCGTAGGATTAACTCTCATTTTACATATTCTCAGCATACATACATACATAAATAGAAAATTTATTTAAATAGCATTTAATTTATTTACCGGAAAATTTCTACGTTAGGGGAGACCGCGGTTAGTTACAATTTTGTGTTAGAATTTTTTATGGACTAATATGTACAATTAAATTAACGAATATTAATATGTGCATTAATTGAAATATATCTTTAAGTTGGTCCTTTAGTAAATTGAGTTGTATATATATTTATATATGTATGTGTATACATATATATTAGGGTGGTTGTTATTTTAATAATTTTTGAAATTTAATTGGGACACCCCCTAAAGTGGTTCAATATCTCAAAAAAATAATACCAGATTTTTTTTCAGATTTTTTTGAACAATTTTAATCCGTGCCACTGGGGCACGGGTAGGCGGAAAAACACCTTTGTGGAAAATTCGGCTGACGCTCTAATTCTTAACCAATTTTAAAGTTTTTTTTATTTGCTCGAAATTGAATGAGCTAAAAGCCTCTTTTGTGTAAATTTTGATTACGGTCTGAAGAAAAAATTGCCGATCCAATGAAGTAAGCAGAAAAAAATCAAAATTATACGATAACAAATATTGGATCGGCAATTTTTAATTTGAACCGTAATCAAAAATTTACGGTTAAATGGGCTTATAGCTCATTTAATTTCGAGCAAATTAAAAAAAAGCTTTAAAATTGATTAAGAATTAAAGCGTCGGCCGAATTTTTCCACACATTGTGCGGGGAAATTAAAAAAGCTCTGCAAGTTAAATTTTTTGTTGAAAAAACGTATGGTGCAAGTTCCTATATATATATATATATAAACATATACTATACAGGGTGTTTCCAAATTAAATGGCAAAACTTCGGGAGCGTGTAGAGGAGTAAAAAACTAAGAAAAAAAGTCATAGACATATGCTCCTTTTTGCTTTGTTTCGCAGGAAATCACGAAAAAAGAAAAAAATATATTTAATTTATTATTTTAATTATTTTATTTATAAACTT
>NW_017256287.1:2493126-2511465 GCF_001594055.1 Mycetomoellerius zeteki | reverse complement strand
TCCAGTCTCTCGCAATCTATTAAATGTCAACATAAACACTCTTCGGTTTGGCACTCTTCTGTTTGGAAATCGTCGTGCATATTCTCGCACCGCCTTTAAAGCATTACCGTTGCAGAAACCGTATACAAAAACCATATCAGCATATTCACTATTAGAATACGTACGCGGCATATTGCAAAAGACAAAATTCATCTACTGTTAAAGGCTTTCAAAGAGCGACTGACAAATTCATAACAGAAAGTGGAAAATGTAATCAAATATGTCGGTGCTAGATATGGCAAGAAATGTAAACATTTTTTTTCGATTTCTCTGAAACGGAGCAAAAACGAGCATATGTCTATAGGACTTTTTTTCTTAGTTTTTTACTCCTCTACACGCTCCCGAAGTTTTGCCATTTAATTTGGAAACACCCTGTACAGGAACAAATTCAAGATTATATGATAAAATTAAACACAAAGTACTTCATACGAAATATTTATTTTAGGATACAAAATTACTTACAAAAACTTTTTCTTGACAGATAAATTTTCTTTCTTTGATAAATTCAGTTATTAAATATCTACCTATCGATCAACTAAAAGAAAGAAATTTAAACTTTAATTATATAAATAAGAGAAAAAAAGTCATATTTTTAATCGAAGCAGATCTTGGTGCTTAACAATATCTATATGCAAATTTGGAATGGTACATTTTTCAATTCCATAAATTGCGCGCCGATTTGATTTGTCGGAACTTGGAATGCAATCATAAACTGAAGTTGGAAATAATATCACAGATTATATTTGTCACTAATTTAATAATCACGTTAATAAGCATCTTAAAATACTACCTTAAAAAATATATTGCAAAAAATATTTCCTTAACCAGGATTTGAACTATTTACAATAAATATTATTAAGCAATAATATCTGCTTCGATTTAACATAGGATTTTTTCTCTTATTTAATATTCTTATTGGTCTAATTTTCACTTACATTAATTGTTGAAATTATTAATTTATCAATTCCAGGCATGGGATAAATTGTCACAATCATTCCTGTCTCTCAAAAGCTATATTTATTGCAAGCGCAGTATTTTTTCAAATGTGGTTCTTTCTAGTAATTGCCGCCACAAAGAAATCACAAGTTTCTATACCTTCACATAATTTAAAATTCACTAATTATAATTAAAGGAAGATCCTTTAGTTTTCGTTTTTTAAATTTAGAAGGTCTTATATAATTGTACATTTTTTACTAATATTATATAATATCTATAGAAAATAAAACTACAGAGAAGAAAATTAACTTTCTAAGAATTCTTAAAGTGTTTATTATGAAAAAATAAGTCGTAAAATTGGATTTTCTACTTAAACGGTAAAGATTTGATGGAAGATCAAAATTCGTGAGAAATACAAAGCTGTCAAGAGACAAAAAGATTAATCAAAAGGTCACTATTCCCGTATTCTTATAGAAATATATGCGCGTCATTATCACAACATAATTCGCTAATTAAGCGGTTAATTAACACTCGCTTTTTCTCTGTGTCTCCCCCCCCCTCTCTCTCTCTCTCTCTCCCCCGAAAATCTAGGATCCTCTTGAAGCTGCAAAAATATCGCAATTAGCGTTGAAACAGTTCTGTATGAGGCGGTCCTGTTGTTATAGTGGAGACGAAAGTATATGACCGAGTACGAATCAACCAGAGAAAAAGCTCCAGGCAATTTTTGACGTTTGTTTTGTACGTGGGTGTTTTTTGCGCGGATTAATTCCTTCAATTGATTAATAAATCTCCTCTGCAGACCTTCTATTATCCGTATTCTTCTAGAAATTCCGCCTTATTTTTCTTCATTTATACTGTTGTCAAGGCATTATTTCGAGCAAAAATTTTCGCACGCTATTATCGAAATATTTTTTATTCTTTCTTCATTATAACGCATATATAATTACCGTAAGATATATATGATCATATGTTACATATGATTGTCATATATCTTCTTTTAATAATTATCATCGTAACATAAGGATTAGAACAGGTATGTATTGTATATAATCTGACTATGATTTAATTCTTTGAAGCATGGTGGTAACCCACGTTACCATCTAAACTTCTTCAGTTTTTGGTCGTTTATTTTCTAATTGACGTATTTAAGTCTGATTTTTTGTATTTTCCTGGTGTCTTAGAACTAGAAGACTATTAAAAAAATAGTTTAGTAGTCCTTATTATTTATTGTAACAGTTTTATTATATAAATCAACAAAAATCAAAAAACCCTTTTTTTCGGAAAAATGTATGCTTCAAAGATTAAAATAGCAAAGGTTAAAATAGCATTAGTTTTAGGCAACGTTATGCGCACATCAGTGTTAATTAATTGTATAATTATTAATATTACTATTAAAGTTATCAATATGTACGAAATACGATTTGCGATCCTCTGATCAATCGCGTGCGATATTTAATCAGCCCGTCGATTTGTACGAGGTTTCTCGTGCATAATATTGATTCATGTATCGGTTGAAATTACATGAGCGCGTCGAATAGGGTCGTGACACATCGAGAACGAGATATTATCCACACATCTATGCGTGATCCCCAAAGATGAGCGTGACATATAAGCATGAATATCGATCATTTATTCGATAGCAGCTAATGCTGATTTCCGCGCTAAATTCCATGTTTCAGACTACCTATAACGTTTTAGTCGCGTCTTAGATACGCAGGATTTATCCGCGGCAACGAGCAAATATTCGATGCCTATCTGACTACCAGTGATGCACATTTGGCATCCAGCAACATCGCAGCCAGAGATGCACATTTGACCCTCGGCAACATCGAGAATCTGCCCCTCTATTTTTGCTCCACCAATTGACGCAGCTCTCTACTAGTCGAACGCGGCGTCAATTGGTGGAGCAAAAGTAAAAGGGCAGATTCTCGATGTTGCCGAGGGTCAAATGTGCATCTCTGGCCGCGTCTTTCCTTTCCTTCATCCTTTCCCCGTCTCATTCTCGTTTTAGGGAAAAAATAATTTAAATTTTGCGACTCCCGCAGGCTACAATCCGACAAGCAATATCATCTGTGCAAAAAAAGGCGTTTCGAGGTTAGTCGAATTCTTATTACTTTTGGACCTGCCTAAATATAATAAATTAAGGAACTAAACGAAACTGCTGGATTGCATTTTAGTACACAACCCGCCTGTGATATTTATATCATTTTAAATAAACGCTACTTATTGTAACGTAGTAATTTTTTTAAGTAAATCATTATTTAATTATAAATATAATAACAATTATTAATATTTTATTAATAAGAGGAATTTTGGCTCCTGTAGATTTTTACTTGCCAAGAACGGTGTTCTTGCCAACATGTTGATCTTTTTAAGACGTGTACAAATTTTCAACCATAGGTCGTTCTATCAATTTTCAACTTTAAATGTCGGATCCGCGGAAGATCTTTACGAGTGTCACTCCGGAAGCAAGGAGCGACGGTGTAAAATCCGCCAGAGAATTTCACGTTGACAATGAATTACGGAAAGTAGGCAATTTCGCGAGAATTCGTACGGTCCGACTTGCTGCGGGGATGGACGGGAAGGGTGCCTAGAGTGGGTCGGTCGGGTAGCCACAAAAAGTGCAGCCAGTGGGACGACAAATCAAATTTTCGCTCTGGCTGCACGGAGCTGTGGCCCATTGTTGCTTTTTATATGCAAAGCAGGGTTAAATTATGGCGGGGGAAAAGGAGGCGACGGTAGCGGCGGATCCTGTGGCCCGGGTCGGACCATTGTGCTACTTGCTGACCGGAAGCATCATTGTGCTACTACCGCGAGAGCGGTAGCCACTATTTAAATGCATTTCGTCCGCTGTTCCAACTGTGGCGAACACGCGCGGTGCACTCCAGCGAAATACACTCGAGATGCACTTTGCCACTTTTCCTCTAGACTCGATGTATCGTAACAATAAATTATGACGGGAAGACGGAGCGACGACAAATTTCTACAAGAGGCAGAGATAAAGGTCTGGTAATAAAAAAATATATTAGAACACGTTGAGCATACCATTTTGTTTAAGTCTTTTTTAATTATAAATAGGTTCTACAAGTTTTATTTTTTGTCTTATGTATAACGTGTATGCGATAAATATCCAGTATTTTCAAATGATACGAAATTAAAACAAACACATTTATATTCTAAAGAATAACTAAAAAAGTTTCTTGTAAAAAATTACCAAACTTCCACATGATCTTTAGTAACATAGATTTCGAATCAATATTTCACTTCATTTCAAGTGAGTTAAGTGAGTTATAGGTGTCAATGGAGATCACAATTTGATTACGCAAAATATTCACGTTCAGCACTTTGTCGGAGTAAATTATGACTTGGAAAAATTGCATCTTAACACTTGTAAATTTCAATAAAAAAAAATATGATTACCGAGCTGTTTGATTATTGAACATATTTAACATGAGAGATTATCGAATTATTTTTTTTTAGTGAAGACACTGCACTGTAACAATTATCTGATCTCTAAAAGTGAATCAGTAACTTTAGTGCTTTACTTATAACTTTTTATTACTGATGTAATCATCAGTAAATATTTACTATTTTTCATTAATAATATACTGATTCACTTTTAAAGAGTGGATATGCTAAAACTGTTTGCTTTTTCACAAATTACACATCTGCGTATGATGTTCCAACGAGACAGACCCTTCTCATCCTCATTGAAACTTGTAAGTCCGCCAAGTGTTAAATGCAACTTTTATAGGTCATAGTTTACTCCACCAAGGTGCTAAACGTAAATATGTTATGTAATCGAATTTTGCCATTGGCATCATAATTAATGATATTCTGCAGCGCACTTGGCGTAAAGTGGAATACTTGGCTGATATCCTTTGTGTTAAAGATGCTTATGTGGAAGTTTGGTAATTTTTGGTTAAAGTTTTAATTTTTCTCGACGATAAAAATATCCATGCAGAAATATGTATCTGTATTTTTATTTCTCATCATTTCAGAATACCGGAGATTCATCATGTACCTCCTGTACTTCTTGCACATTTGTATCTGTATATTTTTTATTTAGATACTCTAAAGGAATATTTATATAAATACTACGTGCATTTTTCCGTAATTGCTGTCGTAACACGGCATGCATTTTACCGAAAATTGCAATATAAATGCATGCTTATATGACGCATTGCAGGGACGAATACAAACGCGCGTTTTACACATTTTTGTGATTCCGATGGTTAAAACGTTTGAATGGGCAACACAATAACGTAATAAACGTAACGATATAAATGCCAAGCCATGTTTGTTGAAAAGTGCAGAACGATACAATCTGCTCGAAAGTAAAGTCCATCAGATTTTTTTTGTTCGGAAATAGCTGATATAAACGATCCATCCGTAAATTTTATCAAGCTGGATGTTTCGCATCTTCGAAACAGGATTGCTTTTTATTGACGAACTCGCTTATTCCCGAGTCGAACGATAGGCAATAATTAATCGCTAGTAAATAACTTTGGTTGGAACCTCCCAAACGTGCTATCGTAATCACTTTAAAGCCTCTTTGAAGGCCCTTTCACGATCGCATAACGGAGACCGATAACGCTATATTAAAATTGACGCGGTGATACGATTAATGCAAACGCAGTTGGAGCACCAAAGCAGATCGATCGAAGCGGCTCGTTCGTTTACACGATCGGCCGGCCGACATACTTGGTATCCCTATATCACGATCCACTTGCAACACGCTTGTTGCAACACACGCTGCGGTTACGCGCATCATCGCCACCGCTGCCGCGGCCGCCATCGTCATCCACTTCACCCGATCATCGTCATCATCGCGATCATCATCATCATTGTCGTCATCGGTGGTGGCATTATCGTTATTATCGGTCGGTCACCGTCGCGTTTCAACGACGCCCGCGGGCACCCGCCGCGTTTATCGATTGAATTTAGCATAATCCCGTATTCTACGGGCGGTACATAACTCGCCGCAATTCACCGCTCAATTCCATACACCGCGATGCGTCACGCCGCGTGCAACGCGTGGACAAGACTTCTGCCCACGCTGCGTTTCACGCGCAGCTGTGGCTACGTTGCAGTTACGAGGGAGACCCAGTTGGTCGCGCGAATTATCAAACCGAGATGCCTGGATGGATGTACCAATGATGTAAGAGATTAAGGTTTGAGACATTTGAAATACGGCGAGGCAACAAATTGTCGAACGTCAATTCAATGCCCTCCTGTTCAATTTATTAGAAATCTTGCACGTGAGAAACGCGGCGCGAAAGATTCAATATACGTGTCAAAAGTGTGAAGTTGAAAACAACTCCGATGCCATTCCCGACGAAAGAAAAGTTGCTGAGTTTTCTGGAAAAAGCTTCTGCTAAGCACCATTTCATTTTAATACGATTTAATGGAGAGATTGTGTTAAACGAGTTTTCAACGTTCTCGCGATTTTCTTATTGCTAATCCAGTTTCGTGAAGACCATTGAAGTATATCCCAGGGGATCAAATGTCTTCATCTGAAAAATTATTAGCGGACACTTTAATCTTCTTTCAATATTTTACGTGACAATGCGCATGGATTAGTGTCTTAAAGATTAATCATAGCGACGCGCGTTTAACTTGCAGTGGGAAATTTTCAAATCGCGTAAACTAATAGTATTCTCCACAAAAAGGAACGAAGAAGAAAAGTCGATGCTCACGCGGATTGGGTTTTGGGATGGTATAGTGCGCGTTCTCGCTCGCAACGTAACTCCCGCAAAATTTACTGGCTGCAGAACCGTGCAACCCGCCACGATTTACCTGCACTTTTATCGCGCCGTATATATAGAAATACACATGTACGCGTATATACGTATATACGACGGGGAGACCCAGCTGTCGGTTGCACGAACTCGTAAGTATTTCCGTACACACACAGTTCGTGAGTGGTATTTGCACCCCCGTGTATATCGCACGTACGTGTACATAAATACGTCAAAATAAAGGAACGAGAGAAGAATCAACGAGGGCAGGAATACGATTTCGTGCAGTGGGACGAAAGCCGCTTTAAGTGACATTATAGGTATCTACGTGCGTAACAGATTAAAAGATATAATTACATATAAAAAATATAATTGCAAGATTCGGTTTATGCATTTTGATAGTGTTGTTAAAACTTTCCGGGTACTATGAAGTTTATTCACCGTTTAGTAAAATCGCAAAATTACCCGATCCGCAGATTTTTATGAATTACAGTGGATCGGTGGTAATCACAAAATTTCACGAGTGTTTTTATATTACTCGCCTCTGTGCAAAATGCATGCGAAACTATACGAGTTATCGAGGGGGAAATTTACGGTCTATTTATGGCGCTTTACGACATCGCGATATCTGATAAATTGCGGCACAACATTGCTTTACTCTTTCGCATTTCGCGTTTTCCATTTACGGATGGAAAGCAGAATAATAAGTGGATTATTGAAACAAGTTGAAACTGGAGAACTGTAAAAATTAATTGTGATATACTATTCAATAATAAATTCGCGTTGTATTCATAAAATAATACGATAGCACGTAATATAATAAATTTTGGCAAGAGTTGCTCTAATCGAAACTTGAATCGATAACCTAAAAAAGTTCAAAAATAATAACACACAATTATTACAACGAAAAAATGAACACAGAGGTGACGAATATGTGTGTTTCACGTTAACTAAACGATAAACGCGCATTCGCGTCAAATGCGATTTTTCCGCCGTGCGGTTTAATTACTTCACTTTGCACGCTTTCACTCGCGTGGCTAATATTCTGTCAAAGAGCATCACTGTATCCATAATGTCCGCGAATTCCTGCCTCCGAGGCTACCTTCGCGGTAACGAGGATTGAAGGTGGATCGCTAAAAAGAGAGAAGAGAAATAAAGAGAGAAAGAGCAAAAGGGAGGGGAAAAAAAAGCATCGGAACGACACGGACAAAAAATCGCTCTTGTGCGATTGAAATACGATGAACGGTTTGATCGGGTTTCCGATGGACGAGCGAAACTCCACATAAAGTTAATACCCACAGCGGCTACGACACGCTAAAATACACACGTGCGCGGCTATGTATATATCACGCGGATTTTCTCATGGGATTTCCAGTCCGGTGACGGAAGTCGGTCGAATTTTTTTTTTGTTTTCCTTTCTGTCGTCCGTTTCCTTTTTCCTTTTTTTTTTGTTATTTCCTATCAGTCGGAGAACCGAACGAATGATTATTGAGTTTCCAAACGGAGTACGCGACGCGAATTTATTTTTAGATTTCCAAGGCACGGCTGAGTTATCTGTAATCGTAGCCAGCGTCCAATTACATCGAGAATCTTTATATTAATCGACAAACGCATTAAGCGTTGGGCCGATATTTATCGGCAGTTCGATATTTTTACTTGACTTTTTTCCTAATATTTACGAACACGTGCAAGCTTGCTAATTTCATAGAGCGAAATGGTACCATGGGTTTATTTAGCTTCTACGCGGAAAATGGTTTGCACGTTTCTGCCGGCGATTGCGTTACAGTTAACGAATCATTCCTGATTCTGAAACGAATAGTCGGCTTGTCGTTGCAACGTTTCAGAAAAAAAAAAAAAACAGATGTAAACTGAATCGATAAAAAGATTCAAAAACAAGCAAGTTGATATATACATATGTACACGAGAAAACAATGTGAACAATGATATAGATAATATTACTGAAACATTATGCGGGGTCTACAATAGAAGTCGTAACAATCGTAGTCTTAAGTCGTAGAAAATTGATCAATCACAGTCGAATATGAGAAGAATAATTAACTGTGATTGGTCAATTTTCTACGACTTAAGACCCTACGACCGTTACGACTTCTATTGTAGACCCCGCATTACAGATATCGTTTTAAATATTTTTTTATATTTTTTTTTTCGTTTTTCACACATCTTTTTAAAGTTTTTCTTATTTAACTTTTTTATTTTCTTTGGCCGTTTCTAATTTTTCCAAGTTTCCAAAACTTGTCATAAAATCATCGGTGGAGTTAGCGATAGGAGGCAACGGAAACTAATCCAGTCGATGTAGATCGTACTCTAAAGTTTTCAATCTCGCCTTAACCGTCGAGTTTGGGCGCGAAACGGGCACAGGAGAGTTCGCGAGATGCATTAAAGCCACGCCGAACTCTCGCGTCGAAACTTACCAGGCAACGGTACCGCGCTGTCGCGGTCTCGTTTCATCGTTTTCGCCGATCCATCCTCCTCCGGCGGCTGGCTTTAGGTGCCGCGACAGCGTGTGTACATAAACGCGAAATCCATTAACGACATCGCCCACACATTCATGTATACATACCTGAGATGTCTGTCTGTATATACACGCACGCTCGCGCTCGCGCGAAAGACGTATTACGGTCGTCCTTGTGACGTGAAAGCGTCGTCAACGGATCGGGACGCGTCGTGTTAGCGAATTATTTCCTCGCTATATAGTACAAATGTTCTTTGTGCAGATCACGAAGAGGAATTTTTAGACAGTTGCTTTCTCTGAAAATTTTAAAATTAATTATCAATTGACTTTTCTGTCTTCTTTTTATGATTAAATCTTGAAATAAATTTTCTAATGAATTGTTTTTCGAAATATTTCTGGAAGTCTGAATGACTTAGAAAAACATTGAACGATTTTAATATCACTTCGAATTGTCGTTAAAGGTTTTCAAATGCAAAATGTTTGCAAACTGGTTACGTTGTAATAATTTTCAATGCAACTGGCAACCGCGTCTGACCAATTTGAGCCAGTACTACTTGCATTTAACTGACAAGCCATGCGTTGGCCGCAAAAAAATACTAAAAGAAACAAATCATTTTTATTTTTATTTGTCTACATTTTTTTGTTTAATATTCTTTTTTTGTACTGAATAGATTTAAAGATTAAAAAAAAAGAAAACATTGTGTAAAGTCACGGAAATTGCCGGGGGGTTCTTATCATTCGCAATGGATTGTTGCAATTGCATATGGCGCGACGAAACTTTGGAACACAAGGGAATTTTACCAAAAACATCGTCGAGGGAATGCCAGCTTTTCATTCGGTCAGCTTCAGGCGAAATATCATTTCGCGACGATAAGCCAGCGCGGTACGACTAGAACTGTGCGCGCGTAAAACGCGTATGTAACATGCACACATCCACACACACATCCACATACACACACACGCACGCACGCACGATGCACGCACGCACGCACGCACACACACACGCACGCACACACACACACACACACACACACACACACACACACACACACACACACACACACACACACACACACACACACACCATGCGCTAATATCTATTCGACCGCGGTATATATTATACCGTCGCGGTTTCGTATTTGCATCGCCATGTTGCAATGATGTTATCTCGCAAAATTGCACGCCGCACCGTGTAACGAATGCAACTCGATTCGCTTCGTGGGTACGGATAAATATTTTTAATATAGAATCACCCTACAAGCACTGTATGCAAAAATATATGGTAATTATACGCCCGCGTGTAATACAAATCAAGCGCGTCCGTTGTCCGAGGAAAAGGGGTAATCACCGCTTACGTCATCTATACGACCACATTCAGGTCGGGAGATATCTCGAATTCCGAACGAGGGATTAAAACGCGACCGCTTCGGTCGAAGGAGAGCTAAATACCAGTCCGTCCGAAACGGAGATTCCTCCGGGAAATGTCCCGATTGTACACGTTTTCGCGTGCGTTCGACCTTCGTGTGCCCGATTCTATATTTCCGATACCAATTTACTCCCAATGATCAAACATACGTCGAACGGGAGCATTTGAACGACACAAGACTTGCAGGTTCCGACAAAGATGCGGTGTTCGATGAACGATACGCGATGGCAAAGGGGAGAGGATCAAGGTATGGGACAGTCCCTTCGATGTCGTGCTCGGTTCAGTTTGTCTCCCATAAACAGGAAAAATTATCGCGTACCAATCGCCCTCGCTCTCACCATACTTCGCTTTGGAAAATTTTCTCTCTCTCTCTCTCTCTTTTAGACAGCCCGAAAATCTCGCGTATATACCTACCACCCGCCAGTCTACCGCATTTATCTTGGTCAACCCTATCACGTAGGAAAGAGAAAGAGGAAAACACAGCAAGAATGAGAGGGATGAGAATAACCACGGAATGTAAATCACCGGCATTTCGAAAGCCTCGCGGGGTACTCCGGATTTGCGGTCGATCCGATCGCATTTATCGGCGCGCCGATCATTTTTCCAACTTGAATCGCGCTACAGACGACACGTTCATTAATTTATCGCAATTAAACGTGCTTGCGTTACATCGCGAATCCGAACTGCGTGGCGAGTAATTTCTCCGACGACGCGTGAGAGTCGACACCTGTCGCGTATAACGCGTTTTATCAAATTTAACGACAGATTCCCTCGTAAAATTAAACTTGATCGAACGAGTCTTTCTCGGATATACGTCAACAATTCATGTTAAATATCTTCGCGACGAGAAGTATGCTCTCGAAACATTCGTATCGGAAAAATCGGTCCAGAGAATCAATCAAAGAATTCATGATTAAAATTTGATGTAACTAAAATGAAGTACCTGGTATAAATTTTCTCTCTCTCTCTCTCTCTCTCTCTCTGATACGTACGCGCGTATCATTACGCAATTCGTAGTAAGGTATTGACACAGCACTAGAATACATAATTTATCCCCGCGGACTTGGTTCGTACGTCTGCCGGATCTCTCCCGGGCGAGTCAATATTTGCCGACGTCATGGAATTTCTGCTGGTACAGCATCGCACTACCAGCTAGCTGATAGATACGCGAGCGAGCGAGCGAACGTTAGCTTTGCCAGATATCAACCACGACTGCCGAAGCACGTAAGATAATCGACGGGGGATCGATTCGTATCTGGAAATCGATCCGTATCGCTGCGAGCGACGTCGACGCGTTAACGATTAATTCCGAAAATTAGTTCGGGAGACTCGAACGGACAGAAACGAGCCAAAAATATCGGGTGTCAAAGCGCTTATTTGTATGCATCCCGCTTCATACAGTAGGCCGCATGTAATTATAGCAAATTGCGATTGCCGGTCAACCGAGTCGCGCGAATCTGTGCATATGCGCATTCGAATCAACGTTAATCAATAACGATAAATTGCTGTCTATAAATTATATCCGGTGCAATTACAACGAATTACAAAAATTAATTAAAAACTATCCTCCGCGCGCTCTCTCTCTCTCTCTTCCCTCCCCCCCTCTCCCTCTCTCCCCGTGTAATCTCTTTCCCGATGCATTTCGACGCACTCGGCTTATTTGTAAATCGCATTTTGCGCGTGATCCCAAGTTTATTTCCCGAGCAGATATTTTTCGCGTATATTAAATTAACGTATAATTGCTGTTACACCGACGACGCAGTCGTTCCATTTCATCATTCACTCCGTGCCCTCTATGCAGTAAAAATAAAATAAACTCGCGGTGTCCGTCGAAAGCAATCGTCCAACCCGGCGAATAATTCCACTCAGCGTTTCGCAGATTTTTTTTTTTTTTTTTTTTACCAAATGAAAGAGATACGAGTGCTTATATACGGAATAACGCTCGTATTGGATTTTCGCGTTCGTTTTATCGTATTTGTTAAGCGCGTACGTGCGTGCGCATCGTGTGCTTTTTCGACTTACTTAAACCTTACCTCGCGTCTCCTCTCCCGAAAGGGGAGAAAAAGACCCGTCGTGATCTCAGGATATCGATTCATCCATCTCGTACAGAATCGGCCCACGCCGGGAAACGCTAAAAACGAGCCGGCATCGACGGTGAAAAATAATTCCGGGAACTATCACTTTTCCGGCGGAGACAAGGGGGAAAGGCGCGTCACGAGTTCCGCCCTTCGACCGTATAAACTGTATTCGTTGCTCGTCGAGCGAATTCGCGCTGCCGCTCGACCGCGCGCAGTTTATTGGCTACGTTTCCACCGTGCGCTTAGTCCGCGACTATACGATAAGTGTCTTTGTCTAATATACAGGATAAACAAAGACATCTATTGTATAGGCCTTGGCCTAAACGCACGGTGTAAACGTAGCCATTAGCTCGACGCGATAATATTATATTGGCGCTTTTTTTTTTATTGGAAACAAAGACGGCGCTATGAACTTCGATCGCTCGGCCATCTAGCTCTAGATCACAGAACCGATAGAGTTAACTCACTTGCGTTAGCGCTCTTCGCTCTATTCGTACATTCCGCCATCTCTAGGAGCGACACTGTACTGTTGGCGCTGCGGGGTAGCGGGGTCAGTTATGTACGGCTGCGTTTGTAAAAAGAAAAAATGCGAACGGACACACACGTCCTTGTAAACACCCAGCAAATATACCGGCGTTTCAGCTACCGTTGCTCTACAAGTACGTACGTACATGCGTGAGTATGCGTGCGAGGATGTATGATAATCGTGAACGCGCGATACTCTCCCGCGATTTACATATCGTCGCGCGGTAGAAACCGCCACTCGCGGCGGCTATTTCTTGCCGATCTCTCATTCCCGCGAAAAATTGCCGCCCGCCTGCTTCACCTCCGTCCCTTTATCGATATACGAGGCATTCGCCTCTCAGTTCGATCACCTTCGCTCGACCTGTGTGCTGATTTCGAGCGGGATATGCAGCCTGGAGGGAAACGCATCCCGATAGAGGATATTTACCATCGTCATTGCCTTGCGAACGAGAATATTTCCCATCTCGGTCGTTGCACACTCTCCAGGCGAGTATCTCAAATATAATTACTATCCGCCATGGATGTGTGTGACGTTCTTCCGCGAAAATAGGTTAGTGACGTTATCACATACGAAGGATTATCGGAGAATATTTTGCTGACGGATTTTCTTCTTGAAAATATATGGAGTGTACTATATATATGTATCTTGTTTTCTCTGTTTTATTCTTGCTTTTTTTTGTGACAATAGATAATACGCTGTCTTCTTCCTCTTTTATTCTCTTTCGTCGTCTTTTTGTTTACGCGAGAACGAATAAAATTATAAATAATTTTTTATAGTAGCGAAAAATTGTTTTATATTTAATTAAACTTTACATTTAATTAAAAATATAAGAAACGTAGAACGTGCGCGCGCGAGCGCGCGTATAATAGTATGTAACACAATTAGTAGAATACAATGTTTAAATTTGTAAAGCTACGAAGAGAAGAAAAAATAACTGATAAAAAGGAGCATTAATCTAAACGAACGGTTGCTTGTTTAGGTACAAAGAGTGTCAGCTGTGAGTGACGCACTTAGTGCCTCCCATTATTCTCCTATTTCTACAACCATTTTCACCAAACCCTTACCCTTTGCGCTCCAGTATTATTAATGTACAATTTCGAATTTATATCTTGTCTTCAGTAGATCCGCAAAGCCCTTGTGACAACGAAATTCTCAATTAAAATCTGGCTCGTTCTTGCTTTCATTCACAAATTGGTATCTTTAGAAGAACAGAAAATAGAGATTTGGCTTATCAATTTTTCACATTTATGCTAAGATCGGTTTCTGTAGTATCTTAAATATTTATCTTACAGATTTATATACATCGTGTAATATTTTCAATTAATTCAATTAATATAAATTAATAATGAAAGTGTTGAGCAGGGCTACGAATCATAAGAAAACAATATTTAAATAAAAGATATAATATAATTAACCAGAACTAAACAAAAAATAAAAAATAATACAAACGGCGTTTCGAGCTCGATCGGGTCATTCTCAATGTTAAACATACAAAAGTGATAAGTATATATATATTTAAGTATAAACGGTTTAAAACTGATAAATAAAAAGATGAAAAAATAAGTACAGACTTCTAGTGGATGTATACTGGTCACTTGATCGCATCCTGTCGTTATCAAGCTGATATTAACCATTTATAATTTAAATATGTATATACTTATCACTTTTGTATGTTTAACATTGAGAATATGACTCGATCGAGCTCGAAACGCCGTTTGTATTATTTTTTGTTTAGTTCTTAATTATATTATATATTTTATTTAAATATTGTTTTCTTTTTATGGTTCGTAGCCCTTCTCAACATTTTTATTACAGATTTATGTATTGTATCCCATCAAGATTGCCGTTGCTCTTAATATTTTCAATAGGTCTGTTCTTTTTAGCTGAATTTTTTTGCACGGTTCTTCTTTCCTTTTTTTCTTTTTATTTCCATGATGGAGAAAAAAAGAGGAAACATGAAATGCGGTGCAAGAAGTTCAGACGAAAAAGAACAAGTGTATGTAATATGTTTTTTGTCACTTTTAAATGAACACGTATTTCTCTTGTATATTTTCAGGTAAGTGAAGTATCGAAAACTCTGCCGAAGATGCATTTTGATGTCGCTGACGCGGTGAGTAACCAGATTTATCAAGATACTAACCTGAGAATGCGAAAGACAATTCTATCGCGTTCCATCAACTCGCATTTACATCAATCTTTTACCAGGGCATCTATATGACAGCGACTATTTACCGTTAAAATGACATTAATCGTTTTCATACTGAAATATAATGCCGGCGCGTCCGCGTTTTCCGCGAAATAAATATTTTAGCGAAACGTTTAACGTTGTAGAGAAATTAATTCGTAAAACTGGAAAAAAATTGAGAGAGAATGTACGCGTTTATAGTGCGTTCATTTTGCGTACAGCTAGAAAGGAGAAATGATTATTTTACTTCTGACAGAAATAAATAGATCGAGTATTTTATACGCGAAACTTTAGTGACGTTGCGCATATTACAGTATCGCAAAGTTATTCCGCTCGCGAAACGCTGGAAGCGCGATTTACTGTTTTGTGGAAAGTACTTTTCCCCATTTGCGTCAAAGAGTGGTTGGGGGGAGACCACCAAAGAGAGAGGGAGAGAGAAAGAAAGTGAGAGAGGAGGACAGCAACGTGTTAAAAAGCGAGTAGAACGAGGGAAATGCACTCAGAGCAGAGATGAGAAAAGTTTTGTTGACTTGGCTGAAATTTAATTTCGACTGGAATTTCACGCAGAGTCCACCGACATTTTTATTAGTTCAAGATTCGCTCGCATATCATATTGCCGATTCATTGATCACTCTGACAAATTAACGATTTTATTCAAGGTAAGCGATCAAACGTATTTTCGGGTCCTCCAGTATCTATTGTACTTTATAGAAATATCGCGATATATTTAAGAATATTTTTACGCGCGGTTTCGCTCGCCGTTTTTAATTCATTTTTAATTGAATGCATACACCATTTATTTTTGAAGAGGGCTTCAGTCGAAGAATTTTATTTCCATTACATGGAAAATGTGGTGTGTCCTTTATCGCGAAATCACGGTGACTGTTCATTTAACCCCTTCATGTTGAACCGATATCGGTTTCGATGCAAACCAGTTTCCAGGGCCAATTTCCGTTGTTGTGATAACATCAACTGTATGTTATTTCTTTATGAGTCAGTTGTTTCGAGCTTAATAGAGTGAGAGAGAGAGAGAGACCATTGTAATGACATTCAGTGCATTCGTACCTGATTGTGATTTATTTTGTACGTTTACGAATACAAACACGTATGTATATTTAAGTTATTCTTTCTACACGTTATTTTATTTACACATGGAAAAACGATTTATTTATATCAGGGGAGAGAAACAGAAAGAATGAGAATTCGAAATTACTGCGTATAAAGTTGCTGAAGGGGTTAATTATCTGCGGCGTTACTTCTTATCTATGTGAAAGCCTTTAATGCTGATTGCTTTGAGCATTGTTCTCTCCGGACACCAACGGTGGCATTTGTGTGCCCTGCGGGGTGTCGGGAACCATGCGGCGAATCTCGGCCAGCAAGGCTGAGCTTCAACGTGATGACGATTAATTGATCGCGCCTCGAAGAGCGAAGCAAAGTGCGTCCCGCTGCCAAACGCAATGATACCTGAATCCTTCGTATAATGCTATTGCCGTCGATGTTAGATCGTCGCTGCAAGACCGCGGCAGTAAAGCCACACTTTACGATCCTAGTTATAACGTGAATTAGAGCGCCCTCTCGTAAATATCGCGATACGCTCTCCCCCGTTCTCTGACGCGAGCAACAGTATATATAGGCACACACGTCGCTTCGTAAACGTAAATATTACGCATTGCGTATTTACTGGAGAGATTTTTATTAAGCTCGGTAGCGCGCACGACATAAGCTTTTATTTCGCACGGCCATTGGCCCGGATTGCCATGCCATGCTATTTGGAAAGCATCAATCGCAAGCAGAGTCTATAAAAGGGATCCTCCGTGGAAACTAGTCCGCGTTTCCCTCTGCGAAGAAAGGAGCGACGGGTAAATAGATAATAAAATCTTATTTCTTACTTAATTCCAGGGGAAAAGTTAACTTACAGGACTTTATCTTGAAGCTTGATCATGCAAGATATTCCTTCGTCAGCAATGTGGAATTTTCACCCTTCGTCCGCAACCTAGATCTTCAAACTTTAGCAGATTTTATATTTTATTCCAGATTATATAAAAATCTGAAAAAATTCTTACATACTTATGAAAACTTCAACGACGCGCGAGTTTTTATTATTATAGAAGTTGGATTGTGTTTTACTTATTTTTTCAATTTATCTATCAAAATTCATAATTAAAAAATAGACTATCTTTAAAGTTTAATATTGTCAACGGAGGGCTAATATTACAGATTCACAAAAGTTGTGAAAAAGAATACCGTTGTGTCACATTTTCTTTGGAGTTAAGTAAAAGATTATTTCAAAGTTTTAATAAAAAAAACCTCATTTCGTTATCGTATAGTTTCTTTGAGTCATTTCATACACGATAAGGATAGGTCGAAGTTTTCAATCCCGACAGACTCGTGCAAAACGTATCGTCTCGGATTGAATTTCAGTCGCGGTCGGAGAATCTGATTCAGAACAGCTTCGACGCGACGATGGGACGGGCGGGGTGGCAGCCGGGTGGTAGGTAGGTGGTAGGTGGAGGTTGTAAATGCCGTCGTATTTAGGGAACCGATCCCACGCTCAAGGCTGGGACTCGGCAGGCAGGCAGGCAGGCAAGCAGAGCTCGCGTGTCTAGACCGGAAGTGGTTCTCGTGCTAGGCGTGGCTCCTTGATATACAACCCCTTGTATCTCACGCAGCAGCAGCTACCCGAGTGCCCCTACGTCGGTATGCTTCCTCCGCCGCTGTGCATGTACGGGATGTCCAATAACCTTTGCCTAACCCCTTGAAGCGGAACGAAGTCGATCGATCTCGAGTCGGCCGACTCGGAAGTTATTCGGTGACCACTGATTTCTGTTCTCTCGACAGTAGGAAGAAGGGTTGTTTTTCGTTCTACCTGCCATTCATCCTCGTCGAGAAATCTCGCGTTCCGCCCTCGCGGCGAAGTTTTCTCCTATACGGTTCA
>NW_017256287.1:2452229-2493078 GCF_001594055.1 Mycetomoellerius zeteki | reverse complement strand
GCATCGATCCAAGATGAATCGCAGATTTTTTAAACACTCACACAACAGAGCGACCGGTAATCGCTCTGACGATCAATTCTAGGATGTTGAACATTAAGAATATTTCGAATCATGGCGTAAATATCACTGAATTGCAAACTTTGAGTAACAAAACTTCTAAGAAAGTATGAGATCAAGAAATTAGTAAATGAGAATTTCACTATATTAATTATTATATAATATGTCATTTTAAATAAATATATATATGTACATATCACGTAGCATAATATTACCCAATTACCCGCTGGCGCGATCTACTGTAATAATAACGTCCTTGTTCGTATTGACATAGTGATCAGCTGCAGCTGCGAACACCTAGGGCATTTATCGATCAAGCATAAATTGTCTGCATTTGATTTGTCCCATTATCGGATTATTTCCTAAACTAACAATCGTGCTTTGCATCGACCAAGTATGTCGACACTAATTTACTTTCGAAACATTTCATTATAACCTAGTTGAAAATCAAATTTTTATAAAATACACAATTTTTATTTGTTAAACGGTTCTAGTTCTTAATTATAATTATTTGAGAACAAAATGTTGAAGACGAAAGTATTTCTCAAGAATTGCTTGATTATAATATGACTTGTTATTTATTGTATCACTTCAAAAATCTCAGATGATTCTAAATTGTAATCATTACTTAAAAGATACCTGCAATTCTCCTTGAAATTTTTCATTTACATGTTATTTTACAAGTGGAACGTATATCTATCATTACAGTTGCTAAGAAATAATGCGCTATGTACTGTCAAAAATCTTGTTTATTATACCAGTTTATTAATTTAAATTAATTACAATTAAAGAAATTTATTATCCACCCCAATTATATCGTGGTAGTTCTATCAAATCGATCTTCCTTCATTACATATTTTACGTGAGGCATCCAATTAGCGAACGTAATTAATATCTCTTTTTTTTGCGTTCTAAATATTATAGCTTAAAGTTATATCATATTTGATGCAATGATTCGATGTCGATCGAAACCACAAGTATAAAAAGCTCTATTATAAAATATTTTGTTAAAATCCTAGGTGATCAAAGAACTATGCACTTTAAAATCCCTAATTAGAAATTAGCCAATCACTCAAAGTTTGTCCATATATTTCTTTAATAGTCTTGTATCTTGAATATGAAATATAATTTAAGACAATTTAAGTTGTCAGAATGAAATAATCAATTATTCTACAACAAAACGTAATCGAATAATTCTGTATCGATCGCAACTCGCAGCGGGATCGATACAGAAATTTGTCTAACCACAGAGAATATCAATTAGTCGGTTGGTTACAATACATATCATAATTTAATAATTAACAGTCCCCCACTGACTGTGCCAGTAACACATACTATTTAGACTAGAAATTACTAATGTGTCATATAATACGACTCACAATACACTGTGAGTATTACATAATTAGTACATAATTACAATACATAATTAGAGTGATCTTTCGTTTCAATATATTTATCGTTGTACGAAGATTTTTTATAATCAATGCAGCACAAACTATTCATCTCTACATTGAAAGAAAAAATTGGCTGAATATGGCATAGCATTTTTAATTTGTTGCAGCAACCAATTTTTGCAACTAAAAATTAACTGTTGCAGCTATTTAAAAATGCTGTGCCATATTTTATCATCTAATTTGTTACAGCAGTCAATCTTTTCTTTCAGTGTAGTAGCATTTATGTCATGTATTGGAATATCACTAATTTATTTAAAAATAAATATATATAATGCAATAATAGTCTATCCCAAAAGTACTCGACTTCTGTGTATATTTTTGTCCTTGGACATCTTCTGTATTGTAGAAAATAGGCATTCAGTATTTAGAAGGACTTTGAGGAGTACCCCCACCAAATGGCACAACCCAACAGCTATTCAGTCGGCAACGCAGTTGTGTGAGCGTTGAAAACTCTGAGCGTCGCATTAGTTGCGTTTAACAGACTCAACAGTTGAGTGAGCGCTCGCTGCTGTTGATGCATTCTTCTAGATCTAAAATTCTGATTGGATGATCTAAAAGAATACATTAATAATAGCGAGCGCTCATTCAACTGTTCAGTCCACTGAATGCGTCCATTGCTTATTCACGCATCTGCTCATTCATCTCACCTATGTGATTCAGAATTTTTTGATTTGATTAAATATGGCATTGTCCAACTTTGCCAATCCCCGTATAGTCCAGATATAGCATCATGTAACTTCTGATTATTTCTTAGGTTATAAGTTATATAGTATGGTTAAATAAAAAAAAAAAAATTTCTTAGGTTCTCTAAGAAAAAAATCTTGAATCAAATGAGATGAATGAATATAGGGGAAATGCGATGTTAGGAGTTCTCGATGCTCACACAATTGCATACCGTTGTCGACTAAACAGCTATTGGGTCATTGCTTGATGAGCGTACTTCTCAAAGTTCCCCCCTAAATACTGAATGCCTGTTTTCCATAATAGAGAGAGGGGGGAGGGGGAGAGAGAGAGAAGGGGAGATGCCCAGGAACAAAGATATGGTATGCGCAGAGGTCGGATACTTTTGAGACAGACCTTATATATCTAATTAAACAAGAAAAATCCTATATTCGGTCAAAGCAGAGCATAATGCTTAAATATTTTGTGTGAATTTATATACTTATCTGATTCTGCAAACCACACGCCGAAATCGTTTTTAGTATTGAAACGCAATCATGAGTATAACTAGAAATAGTAATACTATTTTTTATTTTATAGGCGTTATAGGCATTTTAATATTGATTGTGTTCTCACATAAACGGTCTAAAATAATATTGACTATTTATTAAATTGACAAGCAATGTAATAATTTTTTAAGCTAATAAGCATCACAATAATTATATTTATAATAGCTGTTTTATATAGATTGTTTTATTAAATTAGTTATGAATGATCGTGCAAAACAGAAAATTACGCAAAAGTTAGTGATAAAAAAAATAGAAAGTCGATTTTATTGTAAATTATGTACAATTCCGCTCATTACTCAGATACAAAGAAACAACAAATCATAACATTACATCAAGGGAATCAGAACTATTAAGTATCTTTAGAGAGCTACTCGAAATAACGAGACAAGTATCAATGTCGAATATTATATTTCGTATTTCAACGAAGAACACGTTGGGATTGATCTCACAATCAGTCAAGTCGGAGTCGGTTTTAATGGAAAGAGATGTATCAATAATTCTAGAATAATAATTCTAAAAATAACCGGATGGTATGTATTTTCTAATTTTTCGAAATGTTGAAATGAAAAAATTTACTAAAACAACTTAATTACAATTCCTAAATTCGAAAAAAGGTACGAAGAAATCAACTTTCGCATCTAGACAGGAACCTCGGCAAAATTCGAGAAAAAAAGCGCGTTTTGCTGTAGGATCGGGAGATGTATCCCATGTAACTCATAATGCGTGTGCAACAAGGTCTCTTCTAATTCCGGTAGCCGCGAGAAAACTGGGACAACGCCGACGGCGGTACCTATATCACCCCCATCTACCACCGTACTGGCACCAAGCACCACCGGCTTCGCCTTCGCCACCGACACGGCGGGCGAGACATCACCGCGGACGAGATTACATTACTTAGAGGTCCCTACTTTGCGGTCTCCTGAAATGCACTCAAACTAATTTGCGCCCGAGAGCTCGGCGCCATCCTCCGTCTTCCCCTCTTTTTTCTTCGCCACTGCTTCGTGCGGTGGCTGCGGACGCAGATGAATCCTTTTGATGCGTTAATCCAACTTTGCTCTCGCGGCTTTGGGCTTGTTTTGAGCGAGCGAGAGAGAGAGAGAGAGAGAGAGAGAGAGAGAGAGAGAGAGAGAGAGGAAGGAGAAGAAGAGAAAAAGAAACTGTGCTTGTGAGTGGTTAACGAGGAAGAAATTTAAATTGAGATCATTGGAAATGTATGGACGAGTAATACGCAGCTGAGAGATCTTGCACAGCCTTTCACGTTTTCAGCGTCTCCTGTCTTTGCGCATCTTTTTCGTTCTTGAATATTGAAAGAGTAATTTTCTGTTATGCGTTGTCTACAATATGCGAAGTAAGCTTTGTTTAAGAAGTAAGAATAAGAAATTGATCACAGTCGAATGTGAAGAATAATTGACTGTGATTGGTCAATTTCTTACTCTTACTTCTTAAACCAAGCTTACTTCGCATATTGTAGACGACGCCTTACGCTTCCAAGTTTCCTAAGTTCGCTAATATACATTGTACTTCGTTTACTTTCTTCAAGAGTCTCTCAAAATTAGACTGTTTAAATTATTCGTTCTTATATCCTCATTACGTAACGTAATTGAATTTATTTATATTCTAAAATAACTTCTGTGGATTGATAATGATCTAATTAAGAACGAAACGTGTAATAATTGGATAATTTTATCTGCCGTCCGCATTTATCTGACCTATTCTATATGTCGTTTGACATACATTAGTCTCATTTCTCGATTTATGAATTGAACTTCTCTCTGAATTTTTAATATAGAGAAATAATCTTGGGATCTATATTCTAATTTAAAATATCTGCCAACTTTGCCTGAATAAATGTCATTAAGCGCGATTACACCACATTAGCAAATATTCCGCGAGAAGGAAAATGGAAAGAAAGATTAATCGCTTCGCTATCATTTACCATTCCATCGACGATATCTCTCGGCGTGTTAGGATTATCGAACTACAGTAAATGCGTTATCGCTTTTGTCGATGAGTATCAAATCGAAGTAGTGAGCCATCGCGATTTTATCCGGAAACTGAATCTCGGCTGTCCGAGATTTTTTTCGGTAAAAGTACGTACATGCGCATCAATAATTAGCCTCGAGATTAGCCTTTATTAACCTGTCATGCTAATGAAACGTACATTAGAGTGGAATTTAATTAAAATATATTTAGGTCGAGTGTGCAACCAATCGGCTGCCACTGACATCGTTGTTATCATCGTTATCATTGTCGTATACAGATTAGAATATTGACGCTCCACTTGCCCTCTTTTTGTTCTTCTATAACTCACAAGGTACCACTTAAATTCTTCAATTACCGCATCTTGGCGAGATGGCGGTGAGACGCCGCTACGCAAAAAAGAAAGAAATTTTTAAAACAGAGGAGCCATTCAATCGTGTCATTTTATATTATTGCATTTCCAATACTGACTTTCATTTGTTATTCGACACTGAACATAACTAATAATTGTTATGCGCAAAAGCTAAATATATCGTTTTTAAATTATAAAATTAGTTCTGTTTTTTGTTATTAGAACTGTACGAGGGTTATATATCGTTTATAAAATAATGAATATATGAGATTCATTATAACACGAGGAGGCTCGTTAATATCCTTCCTTGTTTGTAGTATAACACAATTACTAAAAAAGTATTCGACAACCGTGCGAAGCCAGCGACTATAGCACGGCGAAAGGTCCGCATTCGACGCCTGAAGTGCCGCAAATTTATACAATTAAGTCTAATAAACGTCGGAATAATTAGAAGCGTAATTGTTGTTGCGAGGAATAATTAAAAAATAATTGCGCTTGTCTCCTACCAACGACGACGCTCCTTGTTTTTTTTTTTTCGTTGCATTCGCTACGCCATTCCGCGTTTTACCCTTTTAGTATCTCCGTGTTCGTTTTCGTTCCCCTTTTACTGTAATTCTATTTAAATTTCAAAATTATCCTTTGTTAGTTTATTCATTATCTGAATTGATGTAAGATGCTTAAGAGCGATGATTAATAACTAGGAAGACTGTTTTGTATAAAGAATATTTTTATTTAAAAAATTTTTATGCGTAAAATTATATATATCTGTCGAATATATCGAGTCCAAATATCTTTGAAAATGTGTATTTGACATTTATTTTTTACAAATTCTATAAAAACGCAGAGCGACAAAAAATACACACATTTTAACAACCTATATATACTATTACTATATTTCTATGACTCTTTGTGCTATTGTTATTTATATAATTTGAGATACAAATCCTATTTATCTTGCGCAATCGGTCTATATTTAATGTTTTTTTACGTCGATTAATATCATTTATTTAAAAACATTTTGTATTAACATTTTATATTAGAATTATTTCCATGCGTTTCAAACAATTTCTTCCCGGAAATTAAGGATATATTGGACATATTTTAAAAACATTCAAGGTATTATGAAAAAATTACAGATTGTTTCATATTGCGTTTAAAAGTAATAGAAAAAATTTAGCGGCGATTTTTTATATGGAAAAAATTATTTCAATAAGAAGTAGATATGTGCTGTAACGAAAATATTAAGAAATAATGAAAAAATGTGAATTTTTTATTTAAGTATTTTAAATATATATTCAGAATGATTTATAACATAATGTTGTTCTGTAAACAAAATTATTTTATTTATTTATTTATTTATTTACAGAATAACTAAACAGACAATCACAACGAAACTTTGTCTAAATCATTTTGAACACTTAAAGCACTTACACGAAAATATTAAGATTTTTCTTAATGCTATAAAAAATAATTCAATTTTTAATAACAAGTAGACTGAATAAACTATAAAATTGTGTTGTTAAATAAAAATCTCATTCACACAACTTTCATATGTATATAGTTTATTTGAAGTGTAAATATTAAACACATTTTCAAATTTAATTTACTTTGCAGGTACTATACGACCAATATACCAACATCCTTAAATAGCAGAACATATATAATAGGTTTTTATTATTTTTTCTCTCATTCTCTCTCTCATTAATTTTTTACATTTTCAAGTTAGTTGATTTGTTGATTTATTATGTTTGCGCGGCGTATATCAAATGTCGTAATAGCAATTTGTTGCGACGAGTGCACACTACGAGACCGTTCGTAGGAGCAGCCCGCTGTAGTCTCCAGTATCAGCCACAAAAGGGGATTTAATGACGAAATCCGGATTTAGTGAGGCGATTCTGTCGGATATAAGTGCCCGGAGAGTCGTAAGATCGTTTATATACTAGCCGTTATTCGTAGACTTAACTTTTATATAGGCGGCAGTTATCGCACGGAACTACGCCGCTGCAGTAAATTTTGAACAAACGCTGTGACTCAGGGAGCTTTTAAAGCTCACGGGAAAGTATCGTTCCAACGAATCCTATCGATGTCTGTAAAATGTACACAGAAGAATGTTGTCGCTATAACAAGTTCAAATATCGAGTAATACGATCATTCATTCGTCAATTCGGTCAAATTGATTCTATACAGAGTCCCCAAGCTTAAATATAAATCTTAATCTACATATGTTTAACGCTTCTTATAATTATTGTATTATTTCATTGATATCGCAAATATCTATAACTTTTCCTTTCTTTCATTCTCTCACTCACTCTACAAGGAATTTAAAATTAATACTTGTTCACTCTTGAGAACGATAAAAAGCACGAATACAATCGAATTCTCAAAGTAGAACTCAATGGACCAATATTTTAGAATTCCACTGATATTCCTTATGTTACACGTTCTGCATGGAAAATGCCTTTTTGTCAAAACGTCACTCTGATTTGATATTCTTGCCTGTCCATAAATGCTTGACGTCTGCCAATAATCTCAATCTCGCCATATATAACAGCACGTTACCATAGCATTTTATTGCCTGCCTACGTACCAATGACGACCGTTTACTATCAATTTACAGGTTCTTGTTTCCATGCCACGTGTGAACCAGTATACGCTTCCACGTGCTACTAGAATATACGTAAAAATCGCACACAGTTCAATTTACATAACACCGCTTTAATCGTTTTAAAAATCTAAACACTATTACTAGGGTCTCATAATATTGTCCAAGTTATCGGTTGATTGAAAACTGTCACTTTGTTCTCACTGTCACGAACTCACTAACTGGATGAACCGCGGCGGTGATCACATGTCGTGTCGGCGATCTCTCGGGGATGATGTCTAATGTCAACTACAGCTGGTTGAAGGGGACCAAATGCGTCAATTGGCGATATATTTGACCCGTGTTCAACCAGCTAAGCTTAACATTACATGGGGCTCGCTTGCGTCTATCTTCTCTCTTGATGGTTCGCGTCGCTTCCTCGAGCGAGCCGCGGAATCCGCGCGACTTCGCGTTACCTCGCTCACTCGCTCTGTTACTCTATGTGCTCGTCCATCCGTGAATGTCGAACGCAGAGTCGTCGGCGCCTCTGATTCTGCTCGTGACATTTTGTGCCTCCCGATCCGTAATATAGCCAATACCAGCGCGTCGCGTTACATTGTGGCTAATTGCTGACCTTTGTTTCCGGATTTTACCCGACATTACGACAGACCGTCGACGTTTTGGGATCGACAGGCGGGCCAGCAATCGACCAAAGAGGAAAAAATCGCACGACTACTTGAAGAAGTATCGTTTCGTTATTTTTTGTTTTTCGAATTTTTTGGAAACCGTTCGTCAGTCAAGAAAGCAAAGAATGGAATTCCAATAAAGTGACACTTCTAAAAATTACATAAATATCAATATCGACGAATCAAAGAACGATTGATCTCGAATACATTTAAAACGGACCGTAGTAACAGTAATATCATCGTACACGTTTGTTGCGGAAAGGAGAAACCAGGATCGTGTCTTTAAGCCGCGTCGGTGTCTTCCGGGCGGCCATTAAGGGTATCATTGTGCGCGGCGACAGACCGAGGGAAGGTTATTGGCAGGAAGAGGAACATTAAGACGGCAACAATGGACCCTGACTTGAGCCACCGAGCTATCTTCGCTGTCGTTCTACATCTTCCGTTCTCGAGTACAGCCATTTCTGGAATCTACCGATACCAGGTCAAGAGGGTTTAACGGAATCTCGCGTGAAGAATCAGTATGGAATTTCAAGAAAACGAAAAAATCTTTTTCGATTAAGATGATACACGGCAAAGCATGTTTTGAAAAAAGGACTCATTTCGTATGGACGGAATGGATTCCTGATGTCTACGATCGCGCCGTTATTGCATTGAGAAGGCATCGAGAATGACGCGTGCGCGCGCGTACGAATAACTATTCTAGGCCCGGCATGATGCGCGAGTAACACGAGACGCGTGCGTTTAAATATATCTCGCGACCATGCACGAAGTCTTGTCGCTAGCTCCGCTCGTCCGTGGCCGTCGCGCGCTTCGTCGGGAGTAGCGAATTTCGAACCGATTATGGCAATACCATGGAAACGAAACCGGCGGCGAATGGAACGAAGCCGAACAGAGGGTGAGGCATGAGGAGGAGAGGATTCTGCGCGATTCTCGCGAATGAAAGAAGAGTCGAGGGTCTCGATAAAACGTCTCCGCTCGACCAACGTCAAATATGGCAATGCGATACGCCTCGCGAACGAGACGTCCATTGATCTCGAGTTCATACCTTGATACCGATCCTCCGGGCTTCCCGATCGCCCTGGACTCTGGTTGAATCGGTTTCCGATGCAAAAACGGCAAGCGGGGTTTCTCACTCGAAATAGGCACTACACATTCATGTATATGAACGCTCCGCGTTCTTCTTCTTTCGTACGAAACTTCTCGCGACACCATTTATAACGAGACGATATTCACCATTCACAATCGACCATCATATCGTCGCCGAATTATTGAACATAGCACTGCACCATTCGTGATTACGCGAGCCGGCGCCGAGTATCGTCGTCGCGACGCGAATATTTCAGACGCTCGCGCGATCCTCTCGCGAACGTCCCGTTTTCGCGTATTTTTAGAAAAATTATGCAACGACGCGCGATGTTTTATGCCAGGGCGCACCTGGGCTTCGTATATATTTCACTCCGCGAATCGAATAAAATAGGATCTCCTTGGATTTATAGATCGATAGGGTACAAAGAATAATCGATAGCAAGGTCGTCGTCATCGTGAAGAAACTTTGCATCGTCAGTACGATAAACGCAGCAACATTTCCTTGCATCTTATACTTGATGTTGATCATTGTTCTTCAAGAGAGTTGCGAGCGGATCAAGGCAACAATGGAAAAATCTTGATAAATCACAAGAGATATTAGACGATCGCTGAAGTTCCCAGTTTCGTTGGACGGTTCTGCGGCACTCTGCTTCGTTCCTCGCTTGGTCGACGATATTTTCGTCGACGACGGCGAATCGCGACTACTGCGTGTATTATGTGTGCGCGGATGTGCGTGAGTTGTATGTGAGCAGAAAGGGGAGAGAGAGAGAGAGAGAGAGAGAGAGAGAGAGAGAGAGAAGATAGACGAAAGAGGGGCGGCGACGGAAGCTCTACCGACCTATATCCGGAGCAAGTCTTCTCATAAGATTATTGTTTTCTCATAAAATTACCATGGCTCGAAAAAAAAGGCAATCGCAAGTTTATGTTTGATTACTGTGTTCTTTGTCGCGAATTCTGCAGTGTTAATCTCAAAATCCGCACGTGCTTGTGGCAATGATCGATCTGCATGTTGTCTATTATAATTATGGCTATAACTATAGCTTAGTCGCTTCGAAAACGATGCTATTCAAAGAGATTAATAGCGAGATGCAAAACGCTAATTACGCTAATGATTAAAATAGCTCACGAATTAATAGAAGTTGAATAACACAACGTTAATATTCTAGAGACTCGATACGCGAAACTGACAAACTTTCAAGCGAAAAGGCTTATATCCAGCGAATTCTCATGCAATATTCCGTAGCGCAATATGCATATATGGGTAAATGCCGATAGGTAACGGGTTCGATATCGAATACCGTATTTTAAGTTCCATTCAACTTTTAGTCCATCGTCAACCTGGTTTTACCGTTTCACTTTTATCCATTCTCAATTTTCTTGCCTCATGCCCGACGATAATCGAGTCTGATACCGTTCCATAGTCCAAGGTTCCGTTTGGCGAGGAGAAAGGCGATAAGAACGGCTCTTCAAGGCCTGAATTGTCGCGGAAAGATCGGTCAGAATTTCTATTTGGATGGCGCGACATTATACCGCGGACGGTAGGAGCGCGTAAAAATAAGTAATCTAAAATTAGACGCGGTCTTAGAACGTTGCGCTAATTCTAACGCTCGTTCATCACCTTCGATCCACAAGATACGCATCGAGTTATCTCTCGTGAGTAACCTCTATTTTTCAAAAATGTTCTAATGATATCGTGAAAAGGTGTCAAAAGCAGATTAGTTTACCTGCAATGAGAACCGCTTATGTAAAAATAAAATTGGAGCTATCTCTCGAAGGATTTCTCAATAAATAACGAGGGAACGATCGAAAACAACGATGAATTTTTAATGTTTCTCAACCGGGAGCAGCCTTGGCCAGTTTGCATCGAGTATCGAAGAAATAACAGTCAAAGTTGAAAATCGAAGGATTTATCTCGCCTCTTTTAATTTTTGCTCTAACAAGAAAAGTTTAAGCCGCTAATGAAGTTGAGTTTCAAATTAGACTTGCAGTAAAGCAGGCCGTTTGAGATTCATAATTCAGAGACGCTTGCTCGGCCGAGTGTAAAAGCGGGCGGTAACGAAGAGAACACAACCGAATGAGTAATTTTGTTTATGCTCGGAATATTCTGCAGTCGCGATTTAGAAATTCAATGAAAAATGTCACACTTTGCCTAATATTCTGCCCAATTGATTTACGATTTCGAAATTCCAGTATTAACAAATAATAAAAAAAAAAGCGTACTTCTAAATTTGACAAAGTAGAGAAGATATAAGTTGAGGACGTATCTGATTGCAAACGATAGACATTAAGTTTCATTTCTGCGCACAGTTGTAAAGTCGAGAGACAGAGTTTGAACGAGAACCTCCGTCGCTGTTAACTTCGACACGGTTTCAAACTTCCTATCGTAAGACTAATATCCAACGAGCGCGAGCTCAAGCTCTTTGAGCGTCAGAAATAGTTTCCGACGCTTTTCAACCTTGACTCGAGTTACTGCATCAAAACGTAGGCGTTATGCTTGAAGAAATAGTTCGATGCGTTCATGGTTCAAATTATTACCGTAATTTCAGATTTTATTGTGAGAAAAGGGAAAAAGCGCATGTCCGTCGGGCATATGAGCGTCCGCGTGTTTTAAAGTCGACGCGCCCTCGAAGGCCGGCCGATACCTCTTCAACACGCCGCTATTATTAGACCGACAATGGATGTTTCGGTCTCCGTGTCCGACGAGTCTTCACGCCGCGAGTCGTGCTATTCCTGTCAATCCGCCACTGACTGTATTCACGAAAGGTCGTATCTTTTGCCGACAGTTCGAGATTCATTTCAAGATCACATTCGTTATCGAACGATCGCGGTTTGTAACGATCGCGCCCCTTTAATAAACGCCTCAAAACCCACCGGGCTATGGCAATCTTCAACGTTCGATGTTTGACATTTTCCGTTTACGTCAATTCTATATGTTGTTGTTCGTCTCTTTGGAGAACCGTGACGTTATCAGTTGCGCGTAAACAAGTGTTGTTCTTGAGACATGTCGAAAAAATAATTACGAATATTTTGGTCGAATATTGTCGCAATGTTCGTTTAAAACACACGCGTTGTTTGCGTAATGCACAGTTTATGATAGTAAATCGTCTGATTTCGTGATAGCGTGATACGCATCCTGACTGCACGCTGCAGTCTCCCTTGCGGTACGTCTGACTTGACGTTGCCGTTTCTCCTAGTGCTGTACTCGGCCGTATCCAGCGGCGTTTCTACTGTCGCGTGACGTTTCTACTGCGGCGCGCGGTGACCCGTCGCGTCTGACCACGCGCCGAGTGGTGGCCGTGACTACTGGCCGTCGTAGTGGTCTACCGAGGAAACGCGACCCTTCAGCTTCATCCCTGTCGAGGATCCGTCGCGGATGTTGCCTTCCACGCTGACTACGTCTCCTTACAGCCGCACTCTGCCGCATCTGCGGCACTGCTCGAAGAATTATAAGATGCGTATACGTGACTGATACAACGTGTGTGTATGTGCGCACGAGGATGAATATATTCATGGATAAAGAAAAAAAGGACGTAGAGAAAAGGCAGGAAGAGAATGCATCGATAGAGAAAGAAAAGAGAAGGAATAGGAAACAGCAAGAAAGGAAAAGGAAGAGAGGAAAAGAGAGAGGAAGAGAGAGAGAGAGAGAGAGAGAGGGAGAGAGAGAGAGAGAGAAAACGACGATAGTAAGATCCGACGGTTCGATCAGAACGTGAACGTACTACTTGGTGGGCGTCCGGGCCCGCACTGTGCAGCCGACGGCAGGCGTCGCGACGCTTCCCCGCCCGAACATGCGAGCTCCGTGCTACATGGGGGTAAGGGGTGAGAGGGTAAAAAGGAGGGGGGGGAGACGCCGGCGCCCCGCACGCCTGCGTACCAGCGTACCACGACCCTTCGTGGCAGGAACGCACCAACCCTGTCCTATCCACCCGAATACCCACCCATTCCACGCGCGCGCACACTTGTGCACACGTACACACGGACGCGCACCACCGCTTTCGCCCGCTCACCCTCGGCCCAGCCCCGCCGCACCGCGCCAACCACCCACCCCCGACGTGCTCAAGCAAACCGACCACCCACACACACCCGACTCCCTCACCCTACTGCTCCCCTCCATCGTCCCACGCCCGTCACTATGGAAAATATGAATTTGGGTCAGATACCAGCCGCCGTGCCCTAATGAACCTTTAATGTGACCCATTTCTTCCTTTCCTCCACTCGTCGACGTGAAACAAACCTCTCCCTCCCTCCCTCCCACGCTCTCGTCGTTTCCCCGCCTCCTTCTTCTTTCATTCTTCATACCTGTGTGCGTCTCGTCTGCTATGGCGCACGCACGTTTCGAATTCTCTTCCCAGATCCTCCCTTTTCTGTCTCCATCTCTCTCGGGCGGCACCCCTACCCTCTCTTTTCCACAATCGAGCGAAGGACGGTCCTAAGGGTCGTCGTCACGACCGAGTTTGTTGGCACGATTGCACCGCGTCTAGCTATTACGATGTTGGACGACACTTACCGCCCTTCGTGCGGATATTAGCCCTTGGCTATTGTTCTTTTTACTCTAGTTATACTCTAGTTACACACCTTGCATCATGTTGTATTCGTTACGCATTCTTGCGTAATCTACTTCGAGAGCTTTAATCCTTTCGCACAAATGCATGTAGCATATATTGACTAAAATAGCACTATCATAACGTTATATTACGCAATGATATTTACAATATCATTGCGTAATATATGTTTTTTTCTATCTTATAAAAAATGCGCTGTGTGATTAAGGTTAAAATTTATTCCACATTGTTAATCGCGGGACATGAGAGATAACGACGATCACTTTTAATAAGTTTTTCTTGTCTATAATTAAATATCATATGATCATCGGCATCAGTAATATTGGTGCATTATTCTTGGCTGTAATATTTCTGAACTTTTTTGCTCGTGCTTCGCATTCCAGTATATCGATCGTCTCTTCATACTATTTATCCTGACTTTTGAAAGCAAAAAACTTTATCTCCGTGTCAAATTTCTTATCTCATTAACGTACGATTGAATAATTATCGTTATAAATGCACATTTGCTTAAAATATTACTGTAAAATTTGATATATTTGAAGATAATATTAGATTCCAAAAATTGTATAAAAGAGTATTATTATAATCGATTTGAAAGAGCATTATTATAAAATTAGTCAAATATAAATTTCTCAAAATTTAAACCAATTATTTTCGTTAGTTTAATAATATTTTGCAATATAAAGAGGAATTGCTTTGATGCCAACGTAAGTGAAAACAAAGTACAGCATTCTGCAATCTGCAACGATTGCATTTTACGAATAGCGAAATATTCGTAGAGTGTTCACCGACTGCGACGTTCGTATAAAAAAAGCGACGGCGACGGGAGAGATCTTCGTTTTAATGTTGGTCGATGATTTGCGCACGGGCTTTTAAGATTAGCTTTATTTTTTCGTAAGTAATCTGGACTGAAAACATGCGATCGTCGCGTTAAAAGATTTAAAGCCGTGAACTGTGCACTCGCGCGATCATAAAAGGGTACCTAAACGTTTGAGGATCGTATTTCTCGAATTAAATCTGACTTTTGTCGAACAAAATGAGTCCGTATGTGAAAAGTATCTTTTTGCTAGATTTTGCGAGATTTTTCTTTTTACTTGAATAATAATTTTTTCTATTTATTTTTAATTGTATGTTACAAACAGCAAGATATTTTAGAAGCGAAATATATATTTTACTTTATGTTTAAAAACGAACAGAAAATTATTATCGCAATTGCTTTAAATAGATATCAATTAATATTATATTCAAAGCTCTTTGAACGTTTTCTGTACATATTTGTAACCAACTAAAGTTGTTTTATCTACACAGAGTAAATTTTCGATCCACAATTATGTTATTTGTATTTTTCTTGTTACTCTCTCACTTTTGTTAACAAAGTGGTTAACTAGCGCATATTTATCAGATACTTTCTGCTTTCCTTTAGATGAATAAACTATTCTTCTATTTATAGCAAGTAATTAAGGATCAGCGTATACATCACCCCATTATCAACCGATTAGAATCGCATTTTCAACGCGTTTGCAGTGGTCTGCTGTATCGAATTAAAATCTAATGTAAATCGTCTGTAATTATAGTGCGTCGCGTGTATATTACATGACGCGAGAGTTACTCGGCACGCTATGTTCGTTAAACATGGTTGATGTAAGGACGAAAGAACTAGATGTCACGGTCATATCTCGCGATAAGAGCCTTGTGATCAGAATTATCAAAACGATTGATTAATTCGCGCTCTTTTCGGCAATTAAGTAAACGAATTCGTCGCGACCTATTCACTCTCTTTCGTATGACATTTCTCACAGTCGGTGAATGAAAGCGCATCAGTGAATGGAACCTGGGGTGAGCATCGCGTGACTGTCGAGCCACATATATACACGCACACACACACAGACATCTATGTGGTTTCTTCTCGAGGAAAATGAATGCAGAAGATGATTCACGAAGATTTGAAATGACGGTAAAATTAGTTTTTCGAATAGAATCTTACGTAATGAAATGTAAATTTGTAGTCAGTTATGAATATTTTAAAGATTACGACTATTCAAATTTTAAATGGAATCAGAGCAATTATATATAAATAATACGATGAAATAATAAAAATAATAAAACGCTGTTATTCTCTTTAAGAGCAAAGTGTATACAGCGTAAACTTTATAAACTGCCGACTTATTTTGTTCATTCATTTGAAACGTGCACAAGAGTTAACGCGGATATTGCATTCTCATTTACTTGACTAGAATTATTTGAGGAAAATAAAGAAGACTAGACAATGGAAAACAATGTTCCTTAACGAGTCTGTAAATAATTGATTTGGAAAAGTTACAGAAACAATACCAGCATTTCGAGCTAATGCAGCCGGTAGATTCGGATGGAAAGTATACCATCTTTTTCCTCTCTTCAAAGCGGGTTATAAAATCCATTATCGCTGCGATAAATATTAAACTTCTCTTTTCGCTTTCGTTTCTCCGCGTGAAATTGCTCCGCGCCGTTAATGGCCTTGTTATCGATTCGCGCCGTCAAAGAAAACACCTTTTGCGAGGGTGAGCCATGAGGCGCGATAGCGCGCCCCGCAAATAATCCGTCTTCCGTCGAATTTGTGCCACGCGCGTTCTCATTAATTTCTCACGTCCTGAGCGACGGAAAGCCCTTCGGATTCGCGTTAAGACGCTACGAACCGAGTCGAATTTCCGAGTGTAGAGGATAAAAAAATAACATTTGAGATAAGACATAGCAATCACGATTCCTATAATAGCGCGTATAAAACGTAATAACACCAGGCACAATATTTTTCTATCTTCAAAAAAATTTACGCATAGTAAAAAAAAAGTAAAGACAAATTCAAAGTTGAATTTTCTGTAAAAGTATAATAATAGGTTATTCTCTATAAAGAGAATGTGTTATTCCATTTCTGCAGAGCAAAGAATATCATTATTCATCACAATGATGAAAAAGTAACGTGACAGACTTCATTTAGTCCATGCAAAACGCTAATGTCACTACCAAAATTAAATTGTACGTCTCAAAGACACGATTCAAATATCTGCTTTCGCGAGAAACGTAATATCGCCCTCTCGTACCTCGAGAACCTGTAATCCCACATCGGTTCACAAGAAATTGCGTTCTTTCGGCGACGATTTCTTCAGTCGTTGTGCCCGAGTATGCGAACCTCTTGATTTCTCAGGATGACGAGAAGGGAAAGGGGGGGACTGAACTCTTCGTTACCGGGTTAATCGTTGTTCTGTCCTTAATCACTGTGCTCGATGGCACGGATATTGTTTGACAATTTGTCATCCACACTCGACGTTTATTGCGCTCTCGCGTACATTTATTACATCGGCGCAGTCCGATCTTGCGGCGGGGTAATTATGAGTGCCGCTATCACTGTCCGTGCAGTATACGTCCATTCATTCCGTTCGCAGCGCAATGTAAAAGCTCGCGCGCCGCGGCATGAAATATGCATCGGTCCCCATTGATAATTATGCAACCTGATAACGCGCGCGTCCGACTCGCGCGCGGGCATTTTCCATTTCTCTCTTATTAAAAATAAAACCAGCAGGCGCATACTCTCCATCCTCTATCGTTCTATTCTCGTTTTCCAACATATTTACCGCCTTTATCTCTTTATGTTTTGTGCTAAAGTACGCCTGATTCGTTGCCTTAATTCGATTTTCATCTTGTATATTATGATCACGTATTGATTCGGTTGTTATTAAATCTCTATCTCTTTTTATCTGTTTTGTGCACTAATTTATCCATTTAAATTACTTTTATGAGACACGACATAATACTAAAATACTTGTCCCATTTTTGCATGTATTTTTATTCCTATTTTTTACATTATTATATATTCCATCTTTCTTCTTTTCTGTGTGGGTGCATACAGATTCTTTTTCTCTTAGTTTTTTCATGTACTTACTTTGCATATTTCTTTTGTATGAACTGACTCTCTTTTTGCCGCTCGCTGTTACATTTCTCTTGTACTCTATCATTTTTATCGGCTCTTTTACATGTATTCTTTCCCCATCCTCAGTCTTTTCTATTTTTTAATGCTTAGTGACACAGTCGTGAACCGTTTTATCGTTGACGGAGGACGCCCTCGCAGTCGTAACTTCAATTCAATCGCATCGTAAGTCCGCGAAATGATATACGCGATGCATGCACATTCACATGTCCATGCACGTAGCGCGACGTAGGCACGAAAGGAGAGGACAATGTTTCGCTTCGGCTTTATCTTGGCTTTGTCGACGGCACGTTCGTTACTTTAACGGGGTCGTTCCTTTTTTTTATCTCTCCGCTTTCGCAAGTACGACGTCGGACAAGACGATTTACTGACTGGAAATTGAAAAGCGAATTCAATTTCATAGAGTTGATTCGTACTCTCTCTCTGACATTCTTCAAAAAAATCGATTGCTCCTGCTTTACATTCCTATTCTTGGACTAAAATATCTGTCAGTAAACGCACCCACTATTAACTTCTTATCAAAGTTAAATCCACAGAGAAAGTTCAGGTAGACCTCGCGGTGAGGTCGTAGGGCGTAATCTGTGACCTCGTTACGTTTCAACGATGAGTGGTGACTTTTCATCGACCTTTCACGCGGATACAAAAGGGGCGCGCGAGCGGGCCATTAAGTCGAGTTAGCGACGTCGATACATACCCTTAGAAATCAGATGGGAACGTGTCCGATAAACGGAGGCGAGCAGCACGAGCTGAGATCCTGTCGAGCGACTATACGAGTGGCAGTCGGCCACCACCGACGTGATTAGCTAAGTGATTGGAACTCCACCCTGCTGGTTGAAGGCCGATAACCCATTACGTCCCGGCCGTGATTCCCTTTCTTTCGCGCAACTGAGGATCGCCTTCTTCATGACTGCGAATATCTTATCGGTTACTTTCGACAGCGGCATCCTCGATCGATCGGTTACTGTGGGATGTGAACGAAAGTTAACGGGAAAGTTCCCGACTCTGTTGAGCCGCGTATTCTCTTCAAGATTAACTTAATCGGCAAACTATATTGTACACCTTGTTTGTTGTTAATATTTAAAATCTCTTAAAAGATATTGGATATAAAACACTAAACTTTTTATGATAAAAACAAGGATTGTCTTGAAAATTTAACGATGATAAATCTGTTTAATTCGCAACATTGTATCCTAATATTCAATCATCGTTGAATTGACTTTCTTCGGACTCTCTATTTTACCTTATTTTTTTATCTTTCTTTTATGCTTTTATTAGTTGCGATCCATGTAATTCAGGATACACTACCGTTTGGAAGGACGGCTTGATTTTACCGCAATTGTTTACTGAATCATGCAATCGATCTAGTGCATGCGGTGCGCCCTTTTCGAGCTGTCCGTTTATCGTCGTACATCCCCTTTAGAAGATCACGTTACAAGCTGGTCGACCCGCAACCTGATAGTTACCAATGTGTCGGTTGACACTTTTCCGTCGGACGATAATGTTACGAATAAACTCAGCCTTTGGTCGTGCTCGCGGAATTGGATAGTGCGCGTCGGATCATCGCTTTAAGTGTCATTCAAATCCCGTCATGGCGCATGGGTGTGGTCGTTTCGATAAAAGCTATCGATAAAATTGTGGACTGCAATATACGTGGGACATCCTTGAAATGATCACGGGCGCAGACTGCCACTCGTCGCATTGTTCTCCTCAGACTATACGGATCCATTCGCTATCCAATTAGTACGTGCTTCGCCACGCAATACGACTTCCAATTATCAGATTTATTACATTGTCAGCCATCGGCCGATGGACGTCATCGTCTTCCGTGGCCAATTCTCAGCGCGAAACGCTATTTGCAATTACGACGCAGCCGAGGTTTGTGAGTCCGCGCGAGAACTCGCCCCACTTTGTCTCCGTCGTTCGCCTTCGGAAAATTATGGATTCCGCCGATTTAATTTGATTCAGAAGTTTCACATCGGCGGCACAATTAGTTTACCTCGTTATCCCCATAATATAATGAGCTAAGTTTGCGAGCAGTCGATCACGCTCGAGCTACGAAAGTCACTCGGACAAGAATTTCAAAGCCGTCATTCTCGTCGACGGGATGATCGCTAATTTTACACGTACGTCACACTCGGCAAAACTACCGGAACGTCAACTTACCGTTAACTTTGCATTTGGCAAAATTAAGACAATAACTTTAACGTATTGAGATGTGCTCGATTAATTTCTATTTAAATCTGTAAGATTCAAAATATATTTATGAAGATTACAAATTTTGATGATGAAGAAAAATGAAGATCCATTTTATACGTCACGTTGACTGAATGTTAAATTAAAACCTAATTAACCCTCCTACTTTATGAAAACTGTTTGCATAATATTTCTCATATCACAATGTAGCAACACGGAAATACTTGATACGGCGGTTTCGCGTAACGATGCAATTGCTAGGTGCATCTCATTTGCGACAGGCGAATTCGTAATCGTAAGAAAAGAATTTGGGATGCGGGCCAACGCGACGGTCGTTCGATCGGTGGTTTTGAGAGATATGCTTAATAAAGCGTCGAGCGCGCGTTCGCTCGGCGATACTCTCCGGGCACGACGCGACGGTCGCGGATCTAATATCAACGTAAATGCGACTGTTTTGTATGCTAATTGACTCATATACATACATATGCTACTCAACCCGCATCGCTACCCGCTAAATAGATAGACCCGATGCGCCGAGGGTGCATAACGGCGCTTCGTCCGGGTTGTACTCTCTCGCGGAGACACGACAGGCGCACCAGCGGAGCCCATTTGTGTCCGGCAGTTTGTAACTCCGTGTCAACCTTGCGTCCACATACTCCCCAGGATGTCAAGCCAGATATACAATTTGTTAGTGCTACGATATTAGAGGGAGAGAGACAGAAGCTGAAGAAAGACACACGCCACACAAGTTACTCCGCGTACAGTTTGCATTGTGTTGAATATACGATATGCATGAAATTACTGCCGAATAATTAAAAAGTATCGTTTGGTTCTTTATTATCGTATTTCGATACACGATATTATGATTATTGCACCCTCATTGCACACAGAGAGAACGGTTTTGCTGAAGCATTTAAAAATTTAGCTAGATACAGATCTGAAAATAATTTTGTTGAACCTTCAAAATATTTATATAGGACGCTCAAGTCGGTCATTAGAATGACAAAACTTTTTATAGCATTGCTCATTATGCTTGCTGAATGTCCTATATAATTATTTTGATAGTCTCACAAAAGATATTTTTAGATTTGTATCTAGCTAAATTTTTAGATACTTCAGCAAAACCATCATGTAGCACTTTATTCGAGGAACGTCTTGGGAACATTTTTAAGACACAGAGATGTCTTTAGAACGTTCCTTGGAGTTTCTGTGCTATATGGGATGTCATGACACGAAGTTGTTAGAAATTCTTCCTTTACTTTTATTTACTATCTCTTATGTTAGATTTACATTATCATGAGTATGTGATACTGTCTAATATAAATAAAATTTTATTTAATGTAGAAATTATATATCTATAAAATCTATACATATAGAAATATATATTAAATAAATAAAATATAATAGATATATGTATCTCACATATACGTATGTGTAGAAAGAGAAAAGCATGACAAATTTTACATACTTCGTGTCATGAGAAATTTCAAAGGGCATAGACATTTACGGAACTCCATAGCAGTTCAATGCTATTACACAACGAATATATATAGATCGAATACGCCACGAGTGCTTTCCAACAGATGTACTCGCAAACGCGTCGTGAACAAGCCACATGTGCCGAATGCAGTTCGCTTTTACCAAGCTCACTGGCAACTCGATGTCGATGTTGTTGCATTCCTGTTTTCATAAATGCATCCGAAACGTCAAACATAGATATGCATCGTTTAGAGCCGTCGTAAGTTGGGAGAGCGAGAGTGTTGACTAAATAAACTATACTTTTCCGACATTTCTACGGCTGCGTTTTCCTGAATTGTATTATAATGTATTTACAATTTTCGTAATGACTTGATTAATGTTTGATTTTATCCCTGGAATTCTATCTACGTAATTAAGAAACAAACTTAAAATTATTTTGTATAATATATCCAGAAATGAAATATAATAATATACTCATTCTACAAAAAGACAAACACTAGCGTGTGTTTTTTTATATATTAGTGATCGATTTGTTGATGAAATCGACTATAATTTCCATTTCGACAAGCGATATGTGTGAAAACACGTTGCTCAGTTTCAAATTATTATGTTTATCAGCCAAGATTTATTTAACAGGTCATCGTTTTCACCAATTGTATACGATGTTTGTTTACATATCCACAACGCTTTAGAGAACTATTTGGCCGAAAACTGAATCAGCACGTTGCAGTGCTTTATATAACCATTATGAAAGCAAATCGTAATTTATTTATCAGTAAAAACATCCGTATCATTAATAATTTCAAGATTATTCATTTACACAATATTCACTAGAACGAAAATTATGCTGTGGCGTATCGTAAAACGTATTTACCTTGAATATAATTCGAGATTTTATTTTTTTTTTACAGAGAATACATTGCATTTAAATATTTGAAAGAGACTGTGTCATTCAATAGTTTTATATTAGAAATGTTAATTAAGTTAACATAAAAATGAACGAAATAGATGTATTTTCCTGAGTTTAATAGCTCCCTGTAATTTTAATTAGATCTGTTTGCCGACAAATACAACGCACTCTCATCATATAAAAAACTACACATTTTTTAAATTAAATTTAAATAATAATATCGAAACTTTTTTACGTGTTGTTATATCATAGAATTAGATAATAATTAGTAACGTTGATTCATTCAAACTTTTGTCTAGCCTGAGAAACGTAGTGTATTTTATTGAGCTATTTGACGTCAGTAAACTCAGGCGAGAGCAAAGCGAACGTGTCAGCACAAAGTCGCCTCATTTTACATCCCAATAAACCGGTATTAGCCGCCGCAATAAATACTCGGCGTACATTGTTTGCGTCGATAGCAGCTTCATCCGTTTGTTGATTAAAGCCGACGTATAATTCTTGAATAATTCGAAATGAACCTGCGATTATCTGCGATTAGTTACACTGACGCGTATTATAAACGAGAAGCGAGTAATAATTGCGAGCCAGTATATTAATTTATCGCGAGATGCGCGCATACAAAGAACCATGTAATCCATAATACGATCCTTCTAAATATCTTAGAACTTTCAAGTTTCATAATAGCGGTCAGTTGCGGCTAAATCGAAGAGAATTAGCCGTACGAACGATCTCACGGATTTACTGGCGCTTTATGAACTTTATAAAGTCCAAAGGCCATGAACTTAGTCCTATCCCCATCATTGCTCATCATCAACAACAATCGAGCACTTTTGATTGCGACTCGCCACGATCTGGCTGACCTGTTCGGAGATTTTATCGCCGACTACCGATTCCGTTGAGTGCGTCGCTTTTAACGATCACCGTAAAGACCAATCGAAATTTATAGAATCGGCTGTTAATGGCCGGTGTGCCATTCCCTGACTGCAATCTGACTCCGGATTTATTCGATCCGCTGCGGAATTTCAAACGACTATGCGCTACACGAATAGGATCTCTATTTAAAATAGAAAATTAATCGCTCTTACGCCATCGTATCATGGCGGGATATAATCTCTCGTCGTCATGTTCCTTCTCCTTTACCCAGGCAAATGTAATCTGCATTTTAATCTGAATTCACACGATGATAGTAATTCCAGTTAAGAGAAATATTTAACACGTTCACTACGTCATAAGATATATATGGTTCCCTTATAGTACGATGAAATTTTCAAGATTTTATCTTGATATGTGTAATACATTTTATATGTAATAACTTTAATTGACCATTAGAAGTTTTAATTGGCTTTGAGTGCGTGAATATGCCGGACACATTAAATTATTTAAATAAACGAAGAAGACTATATTCGGTCAACGTCTTGATGCCTAATATAATATTTTCGTGTAAATTTTACAATTACTAGTTCAAGCAAATTACTCACCGATTATTTGTAAATCATATGTGTCGAACGCGTTAAAGGATAAAATATAAAAGATAGATTGCAATATAAAAATGCACTGGCAAAATACAGTGATCCTAACTCAGAGAACGGTTAAACGTCGATCAACGTGTAGGCTACGCTCCATCAGTGGCCGGCGCGTCTGACCACAGCATTCTGTTACTACTGCCGCGTCCCTTCGGTCGTTCGGCTCGCAGCTGGCTGATAAAAGTACTCCATAAAATGCTGTAATGGCCGTAACTGCATCGATGCGAAAGAGGGATGGGGCAACGGGTCGAGTACCGCTGATGCGACACTCTGCCTTTCCCGTGTCATTACGGCAATACATGACTTTATTCGTTATATACTATTCCCGGCCGTCTGTGGATGCATCATATTCATTCACACGTGTTATATTTAGTCTACTTTAGCTACAATCGTTATCAGTACAGTGCTGTCATTGTACTTTTTTGGAATAAAATTAACTTTTTAATTAATCGGGAAAATATTTTTATTAACCTTTAAGGTAGGTGGCTGCAGCACTCTATGCACAGTTATTTTAAACCTTGTTCTCTGGAAAAGAAAAATAAAAAGAATTTCCCAGAAGCCTTGCATACTGTTAACAAATATAATTATACAAATAAAACGTGTTTGGAGTGTTTTGAACATCCCACTTGGTACTTACCTACTTAAAGATTAAATATAGCATGCTATGTTTAATAAAATGCAATTAGAGCAACTGTCCCTATTATTGTATCTTTCCCATGCGTATTTAAAAGAACTGGTATAAATAAATAAGAAAAAGTTTTTTTTATTAAGTCGTATTGTTAATGTATACGATAATATACCGAAGATAATATTTTATTTTTTAACTATTAATACCGTAAGATTTTAAATTTGTCCTTATTAGCGTGCCCTGTATTTGAGCTGAGAATGTTGTACGAATGTACATTGAAATTGTAAGTATACCTAATTAAAATAACGACTTATACAATATTAACTTAAATAATTAGCTCAAATTTATTATCTACTTTAGTAACTACATGTTAAAATGAGTCAAATGCGGATAGACACACAAATTGGGAACACATTAATTAAGCGGCCCCTTGAAGGAGTACACTAATAGGAACAAAAACATTTTCTTTATTTTTATCAAAGTCATTATAAAACATTAACATCTTTTAGATTAAAAAAATATATTATAAAAAAAGAAATATTGAAAAGTCGATATTGATTTCAAGCAGACAAAATTAAAATTACTTATAACAATTATTTAATAATTAATTTAGTAACACACAAGCAAGTTCGCTTCAAGGCACATTAATAGGAACAGTTATCTTAATTTATAGAAAAAAAATTGCCTAATATGCAAAAATGATTATGCGCAATTCGTATTAAAATACTGCTGTTGGCTTTGATTGTTTTCTAAGAAAATTCACGTCTGCAGAGATAATGATAATGTAGCGTTCCCCTATCGCGTTTCTTTGTATTTTTCCGACGATTGTGTTTGCGCGGACTCTGTGTTTGATCAGACCGCGCGATACGCACGGTGGCGTTACTCTCACGCCAGCTGACGAAAATAAATCGCGAGGACACGAAAACACGCTTATCCTATGTCCAATTAAAACGCAATCGTAATTAACGGTAACATCTGGCAAAGGTGTTCGGATCTCTGTCTTGGGAAAGATCTCTCGCGGGAACCGCGTCTTAACTGGCGGAATCGTTAAACATTTCTAACGAAATTTAAACTTTGCTCAAGCCTCCTTCAGACACGCGAGCGCGCCGCTATCTGTACGTCGACAGAACGCATCGGTGTAAACAACCAACTTTCTAATTACCCACATCTGCTACCGGCGGACGCAAGTCTCTCCTCCAATACTCAAATTACCTACTGTATAATTTGTCTAATTGAGGCTATAACTTTATACTCGAGATCGAATAACTCGAGCTCTGAAAGACCGCGTGTTTCATGAAAACAAGGTGCTCCGTTTGGTTCATACGAATCGTTCGCCAACGAAATATCGTCTCAGCAGTCTTAAGACTTAAGCAGTTGAGCCGAGGACGCAGTTTGTGCGTTAACAGCGACGAGCGACGTCGCACTGTTAGACCGTTAAGGCTCTGTTCCGACGAACCCCCAGCCGACGCCTATCGGCTGGTGCGCAGGCTCCCTTGGCTCTTGCCCAGAGAGCCTGAAACACGGAGCGTCTCGTGTCCCTGAACACTTTGAGCTCGCCGCAAGCGTAAACCCGTCCTCCACCACCATCGCCGTCGTCGCCGCTGCCACCGGTAACCGTCCTCGATCCTTGTCTCTCTTTTTCTCCCCCAACCGGCCGCCACTGCTGCACAGCACACCCTGCAGACACGGACGGGCTCGTTCTTTCACCCCGAACAGTCGAGAGCGGCGACGAGCTCTCGTAGTTTTATTAAGGCTTGTAGGGTGTTTAGGATGTTGAGTGAAGTGATGCTCACGACTGTCGACTTCTTCTGCCGTTAATCTAACGCTTATATCATGAGGGCGAGATTGCACGATCTTGGTACCGCTGCCGTATTCAGTAAGCAAACCATTTAATACTCTCTATTCGCTCTTTTTAATCTACATCGAAATCGTCGTGAAAATTCGTCACCTCGGCTCTCAGTCGCCGTGATACATATAAATATTTAAAAATTGTATTTTCCAGATCTCGTAAAGATACGATTAATCTCAAGTATACGAAAAAAACTTTCAAAATCGCCTCTTCTCGCATATAATTTTCTGCCATTTGCGTTCAACGTCAACGCAGTCGTACAAAACTAATTCACGTGTAGTCGCATTTGTCAAGGCATATCTATGAGATGAGCGTGCTTCTGATCCCTTAATGGTTTGTCTGAGATAGGTTCACAAAACGGCGGCGAGAATTCGCATGTTCGGTTAGATCGTTTGTACGCGTTAAAATCGCTCGATGTCACATGAATTGCCATTCTCCGTCACGTACCGTGATTTTAGCCAAACCGAGATAAAACAGGACCGGTGTCTTACGTGTCCCCGTATCTCCATCTCGTTTCTCCTCGTAAAGCGTTGTAATGCAGTCTCCTGCTCACGCGCCACGATATAAGAAGTTTATCCTCGCATCTTCACCCATGAGAAAGGATTTGCCGCGCCCTACAGGATCACGACTATAACCATTATGCCAAGATGCAATGTGTCTCTTCTCCATAAGCTGAGTATATATCTTACGATACAATATCAATGCATCGTGCTTAATAGATTTGCACTCATTGATCAATTCTTGATGTTCGACATTTTAAAACTTCGAAGTTGAAAAGCATAAGAGTCGACCAAAAGACGCATCAATTATTTAAAATGCTTTCCGAACTTGCCAAGTAGAATAAAATCATGTTAATGCACATTTCCAATCGCACATATTTGTTCGCAATCCTGTCCACTTAAACCGTTTCGGAACGGAAAAAAGGATGATAGTGGGAAAGATGGGTAGGGATGGATACGAGGAAGGGAGGAATAACATAAAAATGTTGGCCCCACTCCAAAGAGCTTGCCAAGTCTCAAACGACTACTAAATCAAAATACCTAGCTACCCGAGGCCAGCCGGCGCACCAGCCGAGTTAAATTTTATTCCAAATCCTTTTATCGCAAAACCTATTTCCACGGAAAAATGTAAATCTTGGTTACCGAGCGCCTCGGCGTCGTCCACCTTCGCTCAAATCGCGTACCATCCGCCATTTCTTCTTCCGTGTCTCGCTCTTCGCTGTGACGATACCGTCGTGTTACGGCCTTCTTCCGCTCCTCGTCGGAACGGTACTTTAACTTTTCTCCGGGCATACTTAGAATATTCCGCTTGATACATGAATCCTATTGTTCCGCGTGAAATAAAATTGCGCGAGAAGCGCTCGTATTATTCGTTCTCGATCGAAATTCCTCACGTGACATGCAAACTATTTCTGTTCCAGATTATATGTTTTATAACGCGATATCACTATATCCCTCTGATTTCATAGTCGGTATCTAGAAACGTTCTACGTAAACATTTCCTTGATTTGTCTCTGAAAATATTCGATTCACGATAACACGAAATATGTGAGATCCACTGAATCTATTTTTTTCTCATATTCTTATTTTTCTAAGAAATAAATTTCTTTTTATGTTTCTGAAAAACACAACACACACATAAATCTAAACTTTATGAATTGCTTTTATACAATGGCAAAAATATATATCTTTTTGAAATTTTTAATTTCTAAAATTTCAGTTTTAAGTGCTTTTATCGATTACAAGAATACATAATGTGGAGTTTTCTTCGTCCTAACGTTTATTTAACATTTTGACTGTCGCACGGATTTTGTTTTGTTTGATTGATCCCCTGATGCAAACACTATTATTCTGTGTCTAACTTTCATAAAATAAGTGTAAATTTGTCTATGACCTGAAATTTAATGTTTTTCAATAAGTGTAAATTTGTATGCGACCTAGCATTTAATGTTTCCCAAATATTTGTGAATGTTTGATCTATATGCGTAAAAGATATATATACGTGGGGATAATAAATATCGTTCCCGCATGTAAATATGCAAATATACACATATTTATCGTCGCCATGTGTGAATTTATAAAATATTTTTATAATATTGAAGCAAATTTAATAATTCGAAGTAAACTTTTTATATTAAAATTTATTTTTTAATAAAATATGTTTTTTAATGAAAATTTTCGGCTAAGTTAATAAACCTCTTCAGAATCCATAATATGTTACATAAAATCAATGCAAAGTGTTCTCGATTTATATACAAACGGTAATAAGTAGGAAATATATGTGTATATTCAAATTGGTACACGCAGCGCATTCTGGACTCTCATAGATCCAATTAGATGACAGTTACAGGATCAGTTTTACATTTGCTGGTTAACTTACGGTTAAGCTTAACTTGACGGTAATATAAAAATTGTATTTTTCTATCTACGGTTAATCACTGAATCGATGGTTTTGTAGTAAATAACTTTTAAAGTTATTTACCAGTGTAGAAAATCATTAGTTTTAATTACAGTTTGATTAATTACAGTTTAGATTAGATTAATTACAGTTAGAAAAACACAATTTTTACATTATCATCAAGGTAAGTGAGGTTAAGTCTAAACCACTAATCAACCATATAAAACCAGGGAGTCAATCATATAACTTTTTTTTTAGCGAAAACGTGAAAAGTGAAATTTTTTGTATGCATGTGTGCATACATGCATACATAAAAATTTTCACTTTTCACGTTTTCGCTTTGGAGAAAAAGTTATGTATGATCGATATTCAGATCAAGTTAGCATTAAAGAAGAGAAATATGAAAACTTTCCTCAACCTGTTATTGTATTTAATGAATATCAAAATATAAATGATTTGATCAAATATATAACATCCGAAACTTATATATAAAAGAAAGAAAAAAGTACTTTCATGATTGAGGATTCTATCGGTGGAAGAATTCTTGAACTCAATTCGAGCACCTGCTGCGCGGTATTTGTAGGATTAAAGTCGAATGCGAAAGACAGTGGAGCATCGAAAACGCGACAATGCCGGAAAACTTGAGGATATCACAAAGCACGACTTGGAAAATCCCCAAGATCTCCGCATCTAACGTTCTCGACGTAATCGAGTCCACGGTCGTCGTATTCGCGTCATACGCCATGAGAACATGTACAGCTAAGAAGGTCGTCGTCGTCGTCGGTCCTCGGACCGGGATTAAACGAGCTCTCGAGTAAAGTCGAGTTGTACCGGTTTCGAGGTTTTTCACGACCGCGAAGGTGACAATTCAAGACTCGAGGATCGGTCGAGAAGAGTCGTAAAGTACGAGCATTCTTGAGGAACTTGCAGCACTCGAAGCGTTTGAATCGGATCGAGTGTTTTAGCTCACGGAGCTTCAAGTTTAGTTGAACGTCTTTCTGGTTACGAAAACTGCTGCTCGTAAGTAGGATTTCTGTAAAAACGTATTAACTCTGAGTTAAGTGGAATTACGCGCGTTAGGTCATTATTTCTTTCTCTACCTTTTCTCTCGTCAGGTTACTTCAAATTTCACCACCTAAATAAGATAGATTCTTATCTTTAGATGGCTATGCTTTCATATATAGCGTTCTGAGGCGAACCTGCGAGAAACAATTTCCGTAGATTCGCGTTGTTTTGTTGGTCGCAATTTGGTCCCACGATAGAGCATCCCACGTTGTAACACGTCGAGCGCATCACGAATGTAAATTCTCGGAAAGTTTCGACCAACGGAAGGAACGTCCTCGCGTACAATAGCGAGGGCCAGGGAGTGCTTGGAATAACAAAACTAATATTGATTTGAATCTATTTTCATTCAAGAATTAGCGAATCAGTTGTGAATTTCCTCGAATTTTGATTTCATGAATCATAATTCGATTCCCAAATATGCTAATATATTTAACAATATTTTACAACTTTATCCAGTTTTGTGATATATTTACTAATTTTATTCATGTAACGTGGAATCGCAATAACGAAATTACATTGTTAAGTATAATATTATTTTTTAACCTTTTTTAATTATGCAATTTTTTAATGCATTTTATTACTCACTGTAAATATTTCATGTCTAATTTAATGAAATTAGAATTTAAGAACTGCGTTTCGCGAATAACTAGTGCCATTTTATCTGCGATATACCGCGCAACTTTTAATAGGATGTAATATTTGAGGTCTTTGCTGCATCGCTTTCCAAGAGAGCAGAGTTCGGTTACGTCCGTCGCAGGAAGAAACAATTTCGACGAAGTAGCGATGTTTTGCTACCTTCGCCGTCTCATCGTGAATGCAAATTCCCGCGAGAAGTTCCGATAGAAGCGAGCTTCCGAGTACAACGCAAGGCAACAGCGTGGCGCTTTTGGCGGAGAGAGGGGCGGGGGTGATGAATTTTTAATAAATTATTCATTAGGGGCGGGGAAACGCGCAGCCGAATTGTCGGCTGCGAAGAAACCGATCGAACCGGGCGCGTCCATTAATCGGATATAAAGATGCGAGTAGCTCAGCGGCTCCTTATCGCCGACGGGATGGAACGGGATCGAGAGACGAGGTAGCGAGAGACGAAAAATATCCGGCGCGGGATAAGGGATGAAGAATACATCTCGGCCATCAATTCTTGCTCCCTCTTTCTCGAGCCCAGACTAGATGGATCCCATTCATACGAAAGTGATTAATTGATCGGGGCGATGGTCCGCGAAGAAATCTCGTTATGATGATCTCGATGATCCCGACAATCGCGCGCCGAAAAGACCGAAAAGGACCAATGCGTGTCGCGACGTGACAATGAATTGTCACGTGAAAAAACTTTTAATTCTATCGGTATTTCCCACTATAAGCGTATTGTCGACGAACAGTTAACCGATTATTTGCGAGATTTTCTTTTCGGAAACCAGGAAATCTCACTGAGAGCGCGCAAACGCACGAAACTACATACTCGTCGATTCACTATGACAAATTAATCGTGTACTACAGTGATTGATCGCCCCGATGCTCCTGGCGGACTAATGCTCGGTAAAAAGTAACGTTTATGGAAAGTGGATGATCGATCAATCGCTGTCCGCGCTCGCTCACCGGCGAATTTTAATTTCGCGTATTTGTTTACGTGGGATTTCCGCGAGCGGAAGTGCATTTGCATCGTTACAGAGGCGCTCTCCAGCTTCTCGTTCGCGCGCAACGAAACAATTTACTATACCCTTAAACATCGCGCGAATGACGGATAGGTAGTGTATAACGGAACTGCCACGATGGAAGTAACGGAGAGCCGAAGAAAAATAGCGTTCGTCTCCGGCAGCGTTCGCTCAAAAATGCGATTATGATCGAAATTTCATTATCGGGGCCGTTCGCCGTCTTCGAAAGCTCGTCAACGCGCGCTGGCGTGCCATGTTACATAACCAAAAGGCTATATCGGAAATCCCTAAAGTGTACTTTAACCATCCTCGAAAAATTCTCGTGTCTTCTTCCAAGTTCTCATAGATCGTCGCAAGTGAAGGCGCCACGTGGTTCTTTTATGGAAGGAACATGACCATCGTAAAAATTTTTAAAAGGAAAGAAACTAAGCGCGATAGCTAACCGTCTTTTCTTCATAAAATATATTTGTTCGACATCGTTGAACAACGCGTTTCTTGGCAAAATAACGTTAGCGAACGTCAGAATCAATTGGAGCACGATTCGCACGAGCAAATCCAACAATTTTGCGAAGTAATGTTTAGATACAAGAAGTTTCCTCACTAAATGGATACGGTAGTAAACACATTTTTGTAATGTTTTGTTACATGTGAGCGTAAAACTTTTAACGTCACAAAATATTCTATATCGGCATGTTTGGTAAACAGAGCGACATTGTTTGTTAAAAAGTAAAATGTTTTTTTCTTAACAAAAATACCTTATTATTTTAGTGAGGTAACTGCGATTTACCATAGCGGTTACTCAATTAATCGTGCTAATTTTCATGGTGACCTTAATTTCATGGTTCGCGAGATGCGAAGGCAAATCTGTCAACTTGCTTTTTCTCGCACCGGTGTCCCCGTGGGTTTCGGCGCGGGCTGTAGAGACACTCTTGGCGCGGCCATTCATCAGCGTGAAATATTTTATTAAACAACCCGTCGCTTTTCGCTCCTGGCGGCCGGCATACAAATTCGAGGAGCGTCAAGCAGCGGCCTCGATTCATCACAGCTATACGTCCGCCGCTGCCTGTGTTCTCGAACCAACCAGAGAACTTTGTATTCTCACATCTCGCATGATCCGTCTTTCGCCTTGTGCTCTTGATTACGCGTTTTAAATCCCCATCATTAATTTCCTGTCACCATACCCCTCAATTTCTCTCGAAAAAATCAATCGCTATCTTGATTAATCTAGTAGCTGCGAAGCTATGTGATAATTATAAATAAACCAAACTTGCGAAAGAACAGATGGGTAACGCTTATACAGAAATCTGAACCTTTTTTTATTTAAGGAGATTTTCTAGCTTAAAAAAGTGGAGAGGAGTCATGTGACTTTTCTTATTTTAACATGAGAACACGAAGGATGCAAACTATCGTTGCCATCTTCTAAAAAATAAATAATTAATAAATAATTAATAAAATTTAAGTAGTGACACTATAATTTATTATTAAAAATTATTTTCTCAATAATACAGATAAATGTTTATGGAAAATATTGAAGAAAAATTGTTTACAGTAATTATTTAAATTTAATTTAAATATCTATTGACATTCTGATGGACGTTGCCACATTTTCACTAGTAGTGATGTCATATTTAAAGAGAATTGATGAACATTTCGAACTCTTACACGAAAATGATATAGTAAAACTATATTTTTTTATGCTAAAGGAACGTATGAGTCTTTAGGATCCATTGCAATATTTGTTATTAGTTTTTAGAAGAATTTTTTAAGTTCAAAGCTGTGAAAAACATGATTGTGAAACATAAAATTATTTCAATTAAAAATTAAGAAAAGTCCCAAGTTGTATATTCCAGTTACGAGTTAAGAAACTTTAATATCAACTAAATTACTAAATTATTAAAGTTTTTTTAATGTATTATTATTTTTTTAACTGATAAAATGTTTTCTCGAATAGAAAACGATCGATTTGCCTAAACATATTTCTTCCTGTTATTCTCATGTGATACAACGTGAAAATAAAGAGAAATTTACATACTAGACAATCAAGAAAGGAACATTGACACGATTACATAATACTGTCTAATAGATGGAGGATCGAGAAAGGGAAGAAAAGAGCAGAACGGTGCCCTGATCCTGGTTGGAGTAAAGGCGGAAGTAGAAGAGGGAGTGGGGTAAAAAGAAATGGTTAAGGCTACCGAGATTAGGGGCGAAGGGATCGGGTCTCCGGGGCGAATAGAGTAGAATAAGATTGATGCCGGCGAGTAAATTGAACGTTACGAGTGACGACAGTGCGACAAAGCCCGCAAATAATTCTCCTCGGTGGCCGTAATTTATTTTTCGCGCGGAATAGAGGCGGTAGTCTCGCAAGGTGCGCCGCGGTCGACGAAGGTGCCTTCGTCGCGGTACGATTTGTTCGTTCGGCATAGCGAAAAGCTCTTCGGCTGCTGGCTGGGATTGAAGGGTCTGGTGCGATAAAGGAAGTGGGTCCGGGATCGGCATCGAGAAACGGATTTCTTTCGTGCTTACGAAAGGAGAAAGAATTATGCGCATCCGCGATACAAATCCCAAGGCACATCCGGTGCAAATTCGGACGCGTCGCATAAGCGATTTGTATCTTGCATCGCCCATGACATTTAAGCGAGAGGAGATCGAGAGATTTCCAGAATAGTTTTCTATACATTCTGGAAAATTCGGTAAAATGAACCTAATCCCCCTTTTAACATCGGAGGTGTCAATGCTAGGGAGGCATTTTACGGAAACGCGTGTTTTTTATCGGCACTTCGCGCCAGTGGAAAATGGAGGAGCGCTCTCGGACAGTAGACTTCGGTATTATAAAATGAAGGCTGGACCGTAAAAAGTGGAGCGGAAGACTTTTGGACGAAGTCCAAGTTTTCCGTAGGTTGCGCTACGAAGTACCGTGAGGGAATAAATTCGGCGTGGCGGCGGTCGGAGGACGTTGCGAGGACGCCAAGTCGACTCCTTCGAGGTTTTCCCGAACTTGGAAAATAATTGATGACGCGTTGCGAGGTAGAATTCGGAATCAAGCCGGATTAAAAGATCAGAGATAGTGCCCGTGGTTTTTTATTTTGGCGAATTTGCGAAGACGCAAAAGAAGAGATAGGAAGGGAATAATTTAACGAGAGGAGTATCATCGGGTCGGAGCTTACTAATGTAAGCGATAAGAACAGTTTAAACGAATTCAATGAAGTCGCTCGTCTACCGTGAATTTAATGCCGGCAAAGTACCGAAAATAAAGAAAAAAAAGACAACCAAAGAAAGGACGAATTAAAGAACTCAAAGTGAAGAAGAAGATCAAAAGGGACTCGACGACAGGATCTTGGTATTCCGTGCACCTTCTGTAACTTTTATTCGTCAGCGTGTGAAAGAAAGCGTGTTCCGAAAGGATCAGAAAAAATAGCACAGGGAATGAATTAATTTTTCTGAGACTTGTTTTCAAAAGGAAAGAATTTTTTAGTTAACATGTTACTTTATACAGGATGATCCATTTTAATCTATCACCCCAAATATTTCCGTTCCCTTGCATTTTACAAGAAAATGTTTCAGACAAAAGTTGTATGGTTTCAACGGGGCCATAAAACACTATAAAAAAATATTTTTTGGAAAGCTCTCGAGGTAAGCTACAAGAATATGTAATGAAAAATAGTGGGTTTAATTTAATAAATTGAAGGTGATCTTCACGTGACCTTTAAGCGACTATCCAAGGTCAAACCAATGATGCCATTTCATGGCATCCTTGAAACCATACAACTTTTGTCTGAAACATTTTCTTGTAAAATGCAAGGGAACGGAAATATTTGGGGTGATAGATTAAAATGGGTCACCCTGTACATCGCTTACTAAATACTTTTTCGCTACCGCTCAAGTTTCTTACTCAAGAAATTCCGAAAGAATCCCAGAAGCATTCAGAACTCATGAAAAATTCAAAAAACTCTGTCTCTTCATAAATAAACGAGCCGGATCCGAAAGAGTTAAAAACCTGAAAAATCGGATGAATCTGTCTTGTCGTTTGCAAAGCCGTAAGTACTTAGGAGAATGTCGCGGATGACGCAATGGTAGCGTAGGAATTAAGAATATACTTTTCAAGAAAGATTTTACTCGAGTCCAAGAAAGAGACAAGATGGTTTTGCAGTGGCAAAAATTTCAAATTTTAAAGCCAACAAAATTTCACGCTCGCGAGATTTTCAACAGAATCGGAACATCTCGTTCTCACGAGGTATTCTTGGGAATTCAGTCGAAGAAACGTTTGAGCGAATGAGGAAAACTTACTTCAATGTATCTCTTGAATGTGCAGTCAAATATATACGATAGGTGGGTCGAACTATTCAACTGCGAATAAACTGTGAGTGGTTTCGATTTAAACTATAAGAAACATTTTAAATCTATTTTTCTTGAGTTATTTTAAACGTGATTTAATTCCTTAATAAAAGAACGAATTCCTTAACAAAAGAACGAATTCAAAGAATGCGAAGAGAATACGTTTTACAATTTTTTAAGAATAATGCTTTTGCTGAAATATCAAAAAATTTTGCTAGATACAGATTTGAAAAAAAATTTATTAAATTATCAAAACAATTATAACGTTCAAATTGATTGCTAAATTATTAAAATTCTGTAGCACTGCTCATTATGTTCGAGTTTCCTACATAATTATTTAGTCCATCAAAATTATTTCCAGATCTGTACCTAAACTTTTGGATATTTATTTAGCAAAATTGTTCTTTTCGTGTATAATTAAATCACACTAAAAATTCTTTCAGCGGAAAGTAGTCCAAAAATCTTAGGAGAGATTCGAAAAACATATCTTATGCTCTTTTGGTTTCCACATGATTCGAAGAAGTGAAGGAAGAGATGTTAAAGAGATTTCCGGAAATTATGTGTGAGACGAGTTTCGGATAAAATTAAATACCGTTTTATATTAAGAATATCTCGAAAATAGCAGAGACGGACAGAGTCAAAATATTTCGCGCAGAATCCTCGCGATGTCATTCCCATGGCTATTCGTTGGAGGATCGAAGGATGGAAAGAGTATCCTGAAAATATACGTCCTTTTAAGACGCAAGGCAAGTCCTTTTAAGACGAGAAATCAGAGCGAGTCGTCGTCTTATCTAGATAGGCCGCCATTCCGCTTCGAAAGAGAGGAACGAAGGAAAACCCCACGCGACAAAAACTCATGGCACGACAAAAAGGAGGAAGTAACAGGACGCTGGGAAGAAAAAGGAGGGAAGATAACTGCTGTATTAAGATTGCTAATCTAAATGAACGCTCGTTCCGGTCCACCGGCGGTTTATTCCCAGCACAACGGCCGTTCTTTTTAAACGTCTTAACGGCATTCTCAATGATCGTTAGTCCAAGTTTCCAACTGTCACCGATGCACGATGATCAATTTTGTCGACCTAGCTTGGATAAAATCCATTCCATCGCAAACACGATATAGGCTGCGTTCCACTTAACGCTCGCGAGCATCGTTTAGCCTTGTTTAACATTTGATAAACGACAAAGATGAAATGATTCACGAGCGTTGTGAGTATCAAATGGAACGCAGCCTTAAGCGATCGTACGATACATACCAATTAATGCAATTCGCGTTTAATTTTTCAGTAGACAACGCAACTCCACAGTCGACGTGGACTAATCCACCACCAAATTCAAAAGGCAACGGTAATTACTGGGGGATTATTGCCGGTTGCCTTGTAGCTAAATCCATGTAACAAGCTACATCCAAATGCACACAGCGATGAATGTGTTTGTCGTCACAACAATCGCGTACCTGCAAATATATATCTGTAAAGCGGAAACGGAAGTTGAAAAGCACTTCACTGTAAAAAGTGCAGTATTTAAATTTTTTAAATGTTTACGTTTAAAACATCTTTTTGCAAAACAAACGTAAAAAGATAATAAAAGATATTTCAATTTTAAACATTTTAATGTTTTAAATCCTAACACATAATATTTTATTTATTGAAACCGTTTAAAACTAAAAAATATTTTAAGTATTTAAAAATAGGAGACAAGAGAGAGAATAAAATATTTTTCTTAAAATTATATATATTAATAAACACTTCTTTTATGAGTGTTGATACCATTATTAATAAAATATTTTGAATACCTTTATTTATATGGAGAAGAAATTCTTTCTTTTTTCACAAATTATTTAAGAATAATTATAAAAATTTCAAAATTTTTTCAGCGAAGCCAGTTTTAAGTGACCTGCATTGTCACTTAGAAGATGATAGACGATACGTTATGTTGATATGACGTCGACAATTTCGGTAAAAACTAACTTTCGACGAGGTTTGAAAGCGGAGCAGCGCGCGTACAAGTGCGCGAACGAGTTATTTAAAATTGAAATATCGAGAGTACTTTGAAGAAGCAATTTAATTGAATTTAGATGTATTCCACGATCAAATACCGTGCCGTTCGCGACCCGCGACAATCGGCCGGCTATTAAATCCGACCGGGGCTCCGACTTTAATTTCGCCGCGTGCAGAACGGGAACGGACGCTTTTACCGTGACCGCATCGAATAATTTGGCGGACGCATGTTGACGGATATGCGGGATTGGAAGCAACGCCGAGCAAATAGAATCGGGCGTGACGAAATTAATTACTTTTTTCCCTTCTCTTTTTAACTCGCTCGCTCGCGCTCGCTTATCTCCCGGGGTTCCGTTTCGTCGTACACCTACTTTGCCCACCATCCTCTTTTCGAATCTCTAGTTCCACGCTACATTATCTTGCAATGTCGTTTCCCATTTTCATGTTCATTCCCATTAGATTTGCCTGGTCGTTTACTTGGCAGCTTCTGCAAGTCAAACGTTGTAATCGAACCGTGTTTAGTCAACGTTCCCATTGTTGGTCCAACTCGTAACGAAATTAGTGAAAACTCTTTATCTTGTTTTTGGTTGACATTCGTTTGTAACTCGCTGAAAAATGGATGAGTCCCATTTGATATAAAAAGCTAAAGTATTTATCAAAATCTATAAAACGATAAAATTCGATAATTAAATAACTTATACTTTTATATTTCACATGTGTTTTTTTTTTTTTTTTAGATTGTCATCTGCAAAAATAAAAAAATATCTTTTTAATTAACTAAATTCATAATCTATTCATACAGGAATTTTTCATGTTCCTGATAATATCAATGCTCGTATCACAGAATGCATTCAAGATTCAATCAATAAGTCATTTTTAAAAGAAGAATGTTAAATTTTGGTTGTTTTTCGCTAAAATGAATAAGTTCCAAGATATACAAATTATATATTATATTAAAGGACTATACTTAAGCGGTATCGAGTGATGTATCACTTATCATGGGGAATGTTAAAGAAATTATAGGATCAAAGATAATAAATCTAAAAGTTGTTAAGTAAGATATCAAGATATCCCAGGAATTAAGCAACAACGACAGTATTGTTAGTTTTTAAACATATATAATTTAATGAGCATGTCCGTTATTTATTTAAAGATAAAATTCGAAACCAAACGATTATTCTGTATCGGATTTTTTATCGCTCGTCACTCGCTCAAAAGTCGGCTCTAATTGGCTCTTATATATATGTAGTAACAAGTTATAACCTTTATTGTTTAATTTCACGGATATCTTGATGTCTTCTTCTAAAAAAACCCATAATCGCTGTCAGAAACGTGGTGACTTCTTCTGCTTATAATCATTGATATATGAAACCTACAGTTTTTCTTACATTTCTACAGTTTTTTCTTGATATCTTACTTAATAACTTTTTATCACTAAATGTGATAGCATTAGATTTATTGCCTTTGACGTCAATTTCTCTCATGTTCCCGATGTTTCCCTAAGATAAACGATGCCACTTGACTCCGCTTAAGTAGCCCTTTATATATACGATACACAATTTATACATTTCGGAATTTCTTTATGTTAGCCAAATAATAGCCAAATCTTAACATCCTCCCTTTGTAACCGGATCGTATCGGTTTTTCGTCTTCCTTAAAACTTCCTCACGTCTTCTCGGCTGTTACAGTCTCGACGCGCTTTCTTACGTTTCTGCTTCGCAACGCACGATCATCGAGAAAAGACGCCGAACGGCGAGGCAGCTCGTCGGAGAAGAAGGGTAAATTCGCGAGGCGAACGGAGCAAGGGGGGGTTGGAACGGGAAGGAGGTTGGCATTTCTCGCAGAAAGGACCGAGCGAGCTATGAAATACGACTCAGCTATCCTCCAACGCCAACCGCCGCTTGTCGTTCCTGAAGGCGTCGGCAGCCACCTAATGCGAATACAATGGTCGACAGTTGTTGCCGGCTACGGTGCTTCTTGCGCGTCGCTTTTTTACGCCGCGCCGCGTCGAGCGCGTCGGGCCAGCTGCGTTCCTTCTTCGTCATGGCGATGAGAAAAATCTATCCGCGACGAGGATAGGCGCGCACCTTTTGTAAGCACTTTGGAGTGACGCAGCTCGTCCTTGGCAAAACAAAGGGAAATCTCTAATTAGGCGGTGTTATCTCCCACGACTTTAATCGATCTGTAATTGTTATTCTAACCCTCTAGTTTCTGTCCAATACGATGTTAGTGTCAATTGGATTAATATAATACAGTTTAGAGATATGATATAATAAATTGAAAAAGCGATCGTTATTTATTTAATGAACATTATAAAATCATAAGAAAGGCGAGCATCAATTAAATGTTTAGAAAATATAATACCTGCCACATTAGAGTTTGCTGAACGTGTTAAATTCATAAAGTAATAATCCTAGCAAAAGGAAGTCTTCAGGTTTGAAAGAATAATTCTTTTCATCGCAAAAATCTGTTTACGTTTTGTGATAGAAATAACAATAACGAATGTTCTTTATTACCTTGATACAGAACGAGATATATACCGGTTGGAAGCCCAGAAGGCGTTTAAATCACGAGAGGTATAAGTGAAATGTATAAAACCATTACGGTTATCCCGGGCTAAAGCCGGCAACGTCATTAGGATCGGCCCGATGTGGTCGCCGTATTGTTGCCGTGCGTTTGTGAGCTGCCACGTTCCATTTTCACGTAACGCACACATATTTCCCTAGATAGGCTATCCCTCGCGGTCGTTTTATCGATACGAACGATGCCCGCGTGCCTGCAGATCGCCTGATTACGCTCTCCGGAAAATCATCAGCGAACTTCCTCAACATCCTCTTCGTTTGTGCTCGGCTTCGCTCCTATCTCTCTCCTTCTCTTTC
>NW_017256287.1:2412923-2452217 GCF_001594055.1 Mycetomoellerius zeteki | reverse complement strand
TTTCGCCCTTGGAAACTTTGCCATTCGCGCGAGCGTGGCCCGCAAAGTAATTATGTAGCCGACGAAACCTCTAACAGTGGGATGCAATGCGACTAGAAAATACGTGACGAGGTAGGAATTAAATACTCATATTTCTGTTGCACGAAATCCTCAAGAACGTTGCGAATTACTACAATCTAATAAATCGTACCTTAGTTATCCGATAATTGATTATAAATTTTTTCATAATTTTCATTTCTCAGTACTGTGAAAAACTGTGAAATAATTGTACGGGAAAGGGGATTTAACTAACAAAATAAATGTCTGTAGAATTATTTTATGAAAATTGTCACTCTTCGTTAAATTTGAATTTGGTCTTTAGAAAAATAATTTCATCGAGGATTTACGTTAGGAATTCAAGTCATAAATTTCACTTTTCATTCGCCTTTTTAGAACGTCAACTGGTGATTAAGTCCCTAATGTTTGCTTGAAGGGCAAAAAGGAATGGTGAATAAAGGGATAATCCATAGTCGTTTAGAAAGAAAATCGACGACAATACAGTTTCTTTTGCGTAATTCTCTCTTCACGAGCGTAGTTACCGTGAGACAAACGCACATAGCATCCTCTGTAAACAACACTCATCGTCGCTAATACGACGTCCCACGTGATCGCGAGTAGTTAAGATAATCGCCATGGAAAGAGAGAGAGAGAGAGAGAGTGAGTGAGTGAGTGAGAGAGAGAGATAAGAACATTCGCGATCTTGCATCGTATCTGCAATGGACGATAATGTTTCCATATCGAAAAGAATCTTTCCTCTTGCGGAAAATGTCGTACGATCTGAATTCGATACTTCCGACTGTTTAAATTTCGCATTATTGAGAACGAAGTTTCTATCTTCCATCTGATTTTTCACGAAATTTATACCTGTTGGTTGCACAAACACTCGCATACGTTCTCTTCAACATTGTAGTTCGCGTATTTCGCTCAATTCACGACAGATCGATATTGTAGCGAAGCAAGAATACATAGTATTGAATATTAATTTTTATTAACTTTGACTGCCATGTGCATCCAATTACACTTATGTGGATTCTGGACGCTGCCGTATTAGTTTTAATGTTTACACAATTTTCTACTTATTACCAATTATATATAATTTAAGAACATTTGATTAAAACATTGATTTTATTATACATATATTCACATTGTAAATTTTAGAGAGAATTCTATCAAATTTGCTGAAAACTTTTATTAAAAAATTTTATTATTTTATTAGAAAATGTATTTTAATGTAAAAAATTTACTTAAAAATACATGAAATAATATATTACTTGTAACGCCGTTATTGTCATCGTTACTATTTTTTGGTAACAATCGTTACTTTTGTTTTTATAGTAACGATAACAAAGCCGTTTTTTTCCGTTATTTTAATCTCTTATTATTTTTACACTTATTCAATATATCTCATCATTTATATATATATAATTAACTAGAAATATTTTATAATAGAAATTTAAATATCGAAAAATGTTTTGTATTTCATATCTTAGGCTGCATTCCAATAGTCACTGAAAATTTGTAGTATTATATATATGTAACGTCAATTCTATAAATTTTCAATATGGGCAGTAAATATTAAAATGTACTTTTAATAACATTAATGTTAAAAAACAATATTTAATAAAAATTTACAAACAGATTTTAATAAAACCTGTTTGTAAAAAATTTACAATCTAATTTCCTAAAGATAATATATAAATTAAAATATTACTATATAAAGAATTATCAAAGATTTATTAGATATAAGTTTAAGATAAAGAAAAGCTTGCTATAAGACTAGCTTAGAATTTGAAGTTTTAATATTGATTTTCATATTAATTGATTATTAAATAATATAATTTTTAAAGTATCTTACTTTAACATTATAAAAACTAACGGTAACGCATATATGATCATTACTTTCTAAGTAACGATAATGGTAACATTTTACTTCTTAAAATTAGTAACGAGTAACAGTAACAAATTCCTTTTTACAAAAACTAATGGTAACACGTTACCGTGTGTGTTACTTTTATGAAGTAACTCCCAACCTTGATTTATATACAAAGGATAATAAAGTAGCGCCAGGGGACCGATTACAAAAATCCATGTGGTAGCCAAAGGAATACCGTACTACTTAATTCCATACCAATTATTTTATATCGCTTTATTATTTTATGTTTAGTTTTATTACTTTAATATTTCTGTTGACAAAAACCACATCCATGAGTCGCGACATTTTCCAGACTTCAACACATCCAACTCCCACCATGAGCTTAACAAAAGCCGCTAAATTAAAATCAAGGTTGGCAACGTTATTTCATAAAAATAACTCGTTACCGTTACCGTTCTTTTTCCTTAAAAAAAATTCGTTGTCGTTACTCGTTATTGATTTGCAAAAGTAATTTGTTACTTTTTTTACAGTCACTCAAAATGTAACGAGTCGTTACTTTTTCGTTACTTTTTTTTTCTTGACACTAATAGAATATTAATGCAGATTTATGCAGTAAATATAAAAAAGATATCAGAATTTTATCTTTTAGTAGAGGAATAAAGCTCAAAAACTGATATATGTGTGTATATATATGTATATATACACGCTCTAGTTACGACTAAAACTTTTACGTGGCTAGAAATAAAATAACAATAAAAGTAACTAATGAAATCATTACCATTACCCCAAAAATGTACCGTGAACGTTATTCAGAAGAAAATGTAACGTCGTTACCCATTCGTTACCGAAAAAAGTAACTTGTAACGGTAACGACGTTACAAGTATATAACTTGCCAACCCTGATTAAAATTACGCTAGAGCGAGAATCGGTTACAGGCTCTTCACGTCGCATTCCACCTCTCATTGTCAGCAACGAGCCGAGGAGCGGCCAAGTGAAAATCATTCCTGTCTCTCGAATGGCTCGCGTTGCCGTTCTTTAATATTACGTTTCCGAGGCCTACTATCCTCGATACTATCATTGCCCAACAAAAACGGAACATTGACGAATAGGCGAGAAAAGTATCGGCACGATTTCTCGAAACCGCAACTCTCCCTCTCGTTCCCCTTCGTTCTTTCTGTTCTTTCTCGTGCCAACAAACAAACGGCGTTGGTAGCAGTCCCGGTGGTGGCATCCCTTCGTACACATAGTGTTTTATAACCAACGCTCCTCCTAGCGTAAAAACACACACGATCGCCAACGGTTAACGCCAGAACGTCGCTGCTGAACGTTCCTGCACTTTATTCCTTGCTCTTCCTCTCTTCCTCTCTCTTTCTCCTTCGATGTCGTCGTTTCTACCGGATTTTATACGACCGCCATTCACACTGACGGCCCCCGTGCCTCTTCCGCTTTTTACTGCTGAACAATACACAATTCTGCCCTTCCGTAGAGATATATCCCGGGGTGAACACGCGCTCTTGCTTGCTCGCGAAATGCGCCACGCCGCACCGCATCGAGGATGGCTTCGTTTACATTCGAGTCTACTGTTCATCGCGAGTACGAGCGCGCGCTCGAGGGTTGTTTCGAGTGATCGAGAGCAGGTATATATTGCACGTGCAATTGGTGGCGCATTAATACAGAAACTTGGAATGAATATTGGATTCATAAAGGGATCACTTGTTATCCCTTTCATACAATGAATTTCTTGTTGGAGAGCTCATTAACCTTCCCAACATTCTCAATAATTCTATATGATTCTATAAATTTTTAGAAATAAACTGACTATAGTTTTTTTTAATTTACGCTTAATTACGCAATATAAAGTGTTGTACATATAAATTTTTTTTTTAATTTTATTAATTGAGCATTCTAAATTCTAAATATTAAGTATATAAGAAATTTTAATATGAAAATGTGTCAACATTATAATAATTTCCGAATTATAAATTATTATATGTAAATGATTATATAATATATAGAGAGTTATATAATATATAATATCGCGTAAAAATCAGCCATGCTAATTATATGATTATGCATTATCGATGTGTTCTTTAAATAAAGAACATTTAAGTAATATATATGCGTGATTAGTCCATTCATCAATGTTAATGTTGAAATACAGGGAAAATTTCAGAATACATTTTGAAAATATGTTAATTATTTGTTAAATATTTTAAAGGGGTAACGCCTGACGCGCAGCCTTAGTACGATATGAGTCTAGATTTAACCTTGTTTTAAGAGGTCATAAGCCGTGAAATCGCAAGAAATTATCCAATCACAATCGATTATTTTTTTCGTATTCGATTTGATTGGTCAACTTCTTTCAGCTTTACGACTTACGATCTTTTAAAGCAAGGTTGTAGACTTAAACTGACATGCTAAAGCTCTAGATATACCAAAGTAGCGCAATCCTTTTATCTGAGCCAAAATGCCGACAAGTTTCCTATTGGCTATTTCGACCGCCATTTTAGACCTAGTGGCCTGTAGTCCAATAAGCATTTAGTATTATTGGTATATTATATGGTTAGTATAGGTCGAGAACAAGAGAAGTTCGAAAAGTTCTCGGCCTGATACAGAAGTGACGCCACAAATATAAAACTGCTATAATTTTAGACAAGTTTGATCTTTCGCAAAGCTACTGTTAAAATTTCAGACAGATGCGTTCATTAGTTTCTTTGTTTTGGTCGTGTAAAACAACTTGTGATTCCATCATGATAATGCACCTGTTCACATTTCTTCAATTGCAGTCGCAAAATTCCATGAATTGATTCCGTTAGCACCGTATTTTATCAGATCGCGTATACATATACAAGGTCACCGTCTTACCATTTGTAAACTGAAATCATGCAAGCAAAGTGTATGCTGCTCTATGTGTCGTTGCATTATCTCTCGAAAATTAGAACACATTTTTATTAAACGTTTAGAGTTTATCGACATAATTAATTAACAATAAACATTAATATGTATAATATATAACGGTAAACAATAATATATAACAAATGTCGAGATCAAAGCATATTTTACTGGTTTATTCATTGTGAATCAAAAATACAGAGGATGATATTACAAATTATTCTTTTGTAATATTTACTGCAACTTTTTAATGTCGTTAGATTCGGAAATACTTTGTGATTTAAATTTTTCATAAATTTAAATGTAATTTGATATTTTTTATTATATTTTTATATATCTATTTTAGATATACATATCTATTATCTATTTTTTTTTTTAGATTGAAACCGCCAGGTAATAGAAACGAAGAGCTAAAACGAGAGATTTTTATAATGAAAATCCGCATAATATTATACATTTGAATTATATTTCGTAATAATCTGAATTCTGTAATAATCTGAAAAGCAAGAAACGTAATAGTCGATGTGTGTTTATTTCGTGTACTTGGAGTATTCATTTGGTTTTTTATATAGTGCGCTGTTGTTTGTACAAAGTTGCTAACATTTGCACGGTGGAAATCAAGCTGATAAGCTATGTCCATGATCCGCTTCATGCGTCATTGTATTACGCGACCTCGATAAGTACGAGAAGAAAATGCGATTGTTCCTAATGAATGTTTAATGAATATCAGCCTGCGCGATTAGTTATCTCCAACGATTAATAACTTGTAATCATATCGATTCAGCGCTTTAGTAAAGCAAATATTTAGCATGATTTATTCATCAGAAGTAAAGCCGAATTGTTCCATTACGATATTTGTAACAATAGGGCAGAGTAATACCACGGATTATTGTCTCGAGCAATTGAAATAATGGAAAGCATTACGCACGATAGAATTTCGACCTGATAATTTTGGATAGTCTATTGATTGGCGAATGCGGAATCGAGTGCGGAATTGATCGAATTCAAATCGAGCATCGTGCATCGTCGTTATTCGCATTTAATTAGTAACTGCAGTTGCAATTAATTGCGTACTCTGATATTTGTCAGACATGTGGATAATATAAATTTGTCGAATTTACATCAATAACTCGTTAAAATTCTCTACCCTTTTTCATCTATGTCATTAACTATCTCCGTGTTGCTCTTTGTTGTAAAGTAATAAAATACAATATATTGCTTCACGTGTGATTAGCATCGGGAGTGCCGTGCAAAGTGTCGCCCGATAGCAATTTCGCGTATATCGTAATAACCGTATTTTCGTGAGTGAGTGTTTTATGGATGCCACGTGGAGACAAGAAGAACCTAGGAGACGAAGCAGGTCTGGAAGGCAGCGAGCAACGGCGAATTATGGAGTGAGCATTTTACTTGCTACTTGCGAAATTGTTTACGATAATTTTCCATACGTGCAATAATAATTTTTTATATATATTTTATAAATATTAATTATTTTTGGCTTTGCTATAATATAAATATATTTTCAGTTCAACGTAGTTTTCATATAGTCTACAACTGCTGCACATCATATCGGTAAGTCAAAAATTAAAATTTAACTTTGAGAAAAAATGCATCTATAAAAATTGCATCAATTTGAATATAACATACAGATAATAGGTAAATAGGTCCCATAAATCTATTTTATCTTCAAATCGTCAATCTTGAAAAAATTAGTGCTTATATGTAACTCTGTATTAGATTCAATTTGTATGAGATACACTGTTCGTGTAAAATTTAATTCAGTAATCTCAATCCCTCGCAACTCGCGGTCTCGCGTAAAGTAGACGGCAGTGTCGCTGCGCTTGTCGTAGCGCCTGATATGAACTCGTAATAAAAAAATATTTTACGAATTGAATGAACTCGGTATAAAAAAAGGTTAACAGATTCCGGAATTTTTGCAAAGAGAAACTGTCTTTAAATTTAATTAAAATGTTATATTATTCCTTAGATGTTTTATCTTTTTTAAATATCAAATATGTTATAATTGATTAAATTTTTAAGTTTAATTGGTTAAACTTAAATGAGAATTAAGAAAAATGAAAGAAGTAAAAAATAAATAAAATATTAATTAACAATTTTAGAAAATTAAAATTTTTAAAGCTTTCGTGATGTTTTCATCTCATGAACAGCCGAAAAAGTTATTTATCTATTTTTTGTATATTTATGAAATAAAAATAAATTAATAAAAATTTGTAGAATATGATAGAAAAATATTATTAATACTTACGTGTGTTATTTTATTTTCCTTTTCTCAAATGTTTCTTTAGATAGAAGAAAATTTGATCTGCAGCTTTTTACTAAAATTAAATATTATATATTGGAACAAAGGAATAATGCTCACATTTTTTCAATGCGTATATAAACAGAAATAAAATAATAAGAAATATTTCGCAAGTAGTATAATACAATGTAATTTATTTAATGAAAAGTCTAATAATTATATTTATATTATTCTTATAAGATACTAATTTATTACCTTAATTTTGCACAATCTATCCATTGATTTTATATTATTTACAAATAAAATGGAAAAGCTCTAATAAATCTTTTATCATGAAAAGAATTATTTATTTAAATTATTTGAGAGATAAACAGTTATTATCAGTCGTATTAAAATATTTGATACTCTGAATTTTCAATATATTATATCAAAAATAATTCTCTGATTGTGAATGTATCAATAATAAAATAACAAAATATTCGCATCGACATAAATATTTGTGAAGATGGGTAGAGAATATGAAAAATTTATATTAACAGCAACAGTAAAATATATGAAGCATCTACTATTTCTCGGTTCTTGCGTCATTTCTCATTGAATATTAAATACGAGGTACTGAACTTTATATGTTGCAACGAGTAACTCACTACAAAGTTTTTCTTGTTTTATTCTATACCTGTTAATAATTGATGTTTGTGTAATCGATAATTGTGTCGATATTATCATGTTGTTATTATTTAATATGCTTCTGTAAATGTTGCCAACCTACTGTGAATCAGTAGTGACTACAAATAATATCTACATGTAATATTGATTTTATTTATAGTTCGATTTTATTTAGTCGGAAAATTCGTAATATTCATAAATTTTTTAATCTTTTTTATGACACAAAAATGCCAATTAGATAATAAAGACTCTTTGATCTGTAGAATATCCTCCGATTTATAAAAGTTAATGGAATAAATTGATATGTAAATATACAATTATGAACTATGCGACTTTTAAGCATTATCTTTTGATAGCTTTCAACCCGAAAAAACATGTAATTCTCAATATTTTTATATTAAATTTTTGAATTTTAATTAATTTTAGAATACGGAATATTTGAGATGTGTAGGATTATATATATGAAATGCTATCTTTCATTTTCAATTACTCTCTTTTTGTGATACAAGCGTAAATACCTTATTTTGAAGCTATAAGTACTCATAAAAGGAATAGACGACTAAGAGGATTGAAATGGTATTTATGAACGCAAGTTTTAACCTTTGATAATAAGTTGTAGATTATATTGATTCGGAGGTAGTTTATTTTACCGACGTGTCCCGGATTAATTTTTATTTATATTCCAACTGTCCAACGACGTTATCCTACTCTGTGTTTTAGAAGCGAACCGCAGCCCCCGTAAATATCACACGAGCTCACGCATTTACGTACATTCGCAAACTGCAGTTTGGCAAACGTCCACTTCTAAATTCGAATTTACGTGAGTTCGCGGTAAAGCTGCGCCCCGACATTATTTTAAATCACCGTCTATCGTCCGTATATCGATCGTACGCGCTCCACTTCGAATACACGCGAATAATGTAACAAATTAAATTCATGTTACACGTGTATAAGCTTTACATACATTCATCGCTTTTCCGCGCGTAAAATTAGCCCTTTTGTTTCTGACGTCTCTAATTATGGACTTAATTTGTATTAATTTCACAGTACTTATCTTAAAGAGTCATGTTTAATTCAAACACACTTTTTAACCCTCATAACTTGGCTCTATATATATATTTACTTGTTCTTGGAGAGCTTGCATTAGAACGAACTGCAGCCTTTAGCCGCAAGTATAAAGTACTATTAATTTTTTGCACTTTCTTGAAGAAAGCAATAAAAGTTAAAAGAGGTCTACAAAATATTAAAATTGTTATGAAAATAAATATTATTTATAAAACTATTTTTGTGAATTTATTTTTTGTTAGGTACGGAATGCTTACGTCAATTTGTAGAGGTGCTTTAAACTTATAATTAAGGCTGTATTTTGCTAAGCTCTCAATTTTTGTAAACTTTTATACTATTATTTGATTTGTAGTTTACAATTTTAGAATTTGGAACTAACAAACAGGTATTAAAAGAGATAAAACGACCTTTATTTGATAATACACACAGATGCCATTATTAGATAAAGATTTAATCGACCATCAGACACAGCACAAATGGTCTATACGCTAACGATTGTATTTGAGAAATTTTATACGAGTACAAATACAATTCTCTACAAATACAAATATTCTACGTTTCCGTAAATACACCAGCCCAAGCGTATGCCGATTTGCCGCTTTGTAAATGGCCCACCTATTTACATGTCGTTGTGATTTGTGCATCGGAATTCGTTTACGATCTATTCTCGCAAACTCGCATACTGTGCATATGCACACGCAAAAGATATAACGCGGTAAATCCGTGTTTTCAGTAAAGTGAAAAAGAGAGAAAAATGCCTCGGCTCATACGCGACCTCGTCTGACTTATCATCGTAGCTTATCAGTCCACCTTTCACCGGCAGTGTTCGAGAAAGTCGTTATCTGAGAGAGCAACGCTTATCTCCGGCTAACCCTTTTACTCGCAATAGTTGTACGAAGATCGCCGTAGTATTAAATCTACTCCGCGATTTTTCGCATCTGCATTTTCCTGGCGTAAATGCTTTCGCGTAATATCGCTTGACTTTTTATCGTGCGAAAAGCAAATTCCGGATGGGAAAAACATCATGCCATCTTGCATTGCTGAAAATATACCGATCAACGCACAATCCCGCCCAATACTATTATACTATATAGGTTATGTCAATCACTGTACAATACTTTCATAGCGTATTCTAGAAGTAAAGTAAAAAAATCCTAATACGAAATACGAAGCTACAATAGTTTTTGAATTATAATTGATCAAAGATAATTTGTAATTTAAAAATTATTATAGTCTCGACATTTCCGTATTGTATAGGATTTTTGTCTTAGAATGTTCCAATGAATTTCACAAATAATAATAGAAACATTATAAAAATAAAATAATTTTTTACTCATAGTTATAGCTTATAATTAAAAAAATTATTGTAGCCGTAATATTTTCGTATTTTTACTCTACTTCATCTCTAGAATATATCGTGAAAATATTGTATGGTTGTTGTGAGACATCCTGCATAATATTGCCCAATACTATTATACTATAGACGTGCAAATTGCAACACCCCGGCAAGTAGGGTACCGTGTTGTGTTCGAAAGATGTTCGAAATATGTTAATATAGTACAATATAGTACAATAGCATAGAATTTTCTTACTCTTTTTTTCCTCGAGAAAAAATAGAGACAGAAATCTTTGTTCGGTCAGCAATTGGTCCTGATTTAAAAATAGATTAGTTCGATAAATTACATCGGAAGAAGTTTTCAATATGTGATACATATATTGTGTATATATATCTAGAAGAATAATTTAATAACTGCAATATATCTATGCCATACTAGCATGTATGTATATCCTCTCGAAAGATTGAATGCTCTCTGGATACTTCGTATTCATAAATCAGAAACCTCTCAGCATTCAGTCGTGATTTTCTTATTGTAATGATGCACGCTCTTATATTGTATATAAATAAGAAAATAATCGCAGTAAAATTTGGGATAATGTTTTAAATACAATTTATGGCAATAATATTATATAATTTAGATATAATTTATAAATATTCCCTTTCCCGATTTTTGTTTTCTCTGTAAAAGAAAAACTGATTTTAATATTACGATTTCTCAAACTTTTAATTTGATTAATGTCATCCTTCGTGTACATAGTAGCAAATATTTCTCAAGGCAAAACTTTTCCCGCAAACCCATTCTATCGATGGTGGCTATGAGTTATGGCTGATAATTATTTGAAGCCTCGAAACAAAGGAGGGTCGTATCGTGGCAGAGTGATTAAAACAGGAAAAGCATGTAAGCCGCCTAAATGATAACGGTGAACATCACGCGGAGCAGTACGATAAGACTTAATTGCGACCTTGTTCTTTCTCTCGGCCTCTTTCTCGTTTGTTCTTTCTCATCCTGACGAATATCCCAGTCTTTCGATTTTCCGCCGCGCAATGATCTTGTACGTCTTCGAAGGATATTCGTTTTCCCCAACGTTACTCGGACTTTTCTTTGCTCTCGCCCGCGAAATTCAATAAAATACAAGAGAGTGTTACTCGCCAGTAGTTTCCAGAGTTAGATCTTGCACCGAACGCGATGTGCTCTTCGCAAACGATCGGGATTTCACAAAATCGGAAAACACAAAAATGTCAATGCAATAGAACACGAAATTGTTTTAACGTCCATCGTGCAATCAACTGTGACTGAAAAGAGCAACGCGAATTACCCGCAGCAAGAATTACACGCGCGTCAGTTCACGTTTTTCAGAGACGTTTATTTATTTATACGTGCATAGACTGGTTTTCAAAAATTACGACTTTCTTCCATTATATTGTTTGCCTACTTTGCATGAATCTCGGTTTCCCATGTCGTCAGTAGGTAAACAGTTTTTTTATTTCGCACCACTCAAGAACGCGCTGGAAGTCGCGTGCTTTATCATACGTTACGTAACATCGTAACGCATTCCAATTAAATTAAATTGCAATGCACATCCTAGACTTTCCACACGCGCGCTCTCGCAGAATGCTCTAACCGCTTTAAAACGGTCGTTCTCTTCGTCCGCGTCCGCTTTATTCCATTTTGTACAACGTCCGCGCTATGTCCGCAGGACAATAGCACGGAAGAACTGGATCCCATTGTAACCCCCTCTTTCCTTTCCGACTCCGCAACTACCAATTAAAATTAATTGCAAAACTCGCGAAGAGCGCGAAGAGCTTCCTGTTCCCTTTGATTTATACTTGCGTTTCCTCACGTCAAAAATTTCGCCTTTACTTTCAAATTTATTAACGTGAAAGTACAAAAACAAATCTGTACAAAAATCAAAATTAAGAAATGTCTCTATTGAATAATTTATTTTAAATTAAAATTTTTTCCGCGTTATACGTTGATAAATTCTGATATCAAAATTCATTATCGAAAATCGTTCGAAAGCGAAATGTCCGGTGACCATGGCAGAATCTTCAATTTCGTGAGTCTCTCTCGGGGCCGATGGAAATTCTTTTTTTTTTTTAACATTAAAATCGGATCGCATGCAGATGCAGTCGTTGGGCATAAATCCAACGCTATGCCGTGCTGGTTTCGCCAAGTGCACGCCGCAATTCGATCGACTCTCTTTCCGCTCACGGACTATCCGAAAAATAGCTTGAAAAAGGCGTATGCAAACGCCACCCGACGATACGCAGATGTTACCAGCGATATCAATGCGCTTGATCGTGAATCGGGATTTTTGCAAGTATATCCATGCCGAGATCCATGCGATTAAATAAATTATGCTTTCGCGTTAAAATTAAACGGACGCAATCGCTCGCTTCGAATCGCAGTCGATTCATCGTATCTTTTCGTTTCAACCAAAAAGAGCTTCCCGTAGGAGGGAACAAAGAGATTAGTCCGAATGGAAACGCATATGACGAAGCTGTAACGATAAATAAATGACGTCGATACTCGTCCGCTCGAACGAGGCCCCGATACAGGCGGATATTTGGTTTTATAAAAACGCGAATAAAATCCGATTATTTACGAGTGGAATCGGAGTCCCGCGATGCGCGATGTAACTGTACGTGACATTTTTCCGACGCGATATAACTCTTTGTAAATGCCGCTTTGACATCGAATTAAGTTACGGTCTTCACGTTCCGATTCATATGTATTTCGTTTTTCGAGTTGTCTTCTCTTTTGAGTTCTGAGTTATTTGCATCCAAGTCCAACATATGCGACGTTAAAATTCTCATTACTTCTCGATGACTGATGTGAACTTAAATTTTCAGATTTAAAAGATCTTCATTTCTTTCGATATATTTTATTCAATTCTATATTATGGAATTTGCAGAAATTATACATTCTTTCTAAAAAGAAAAAATGACAGAGATAAAATCTTATGATTTATGCTGAGATACGAATATTTTTTAACAAAAGTTTTTATAAAAAATTTGTCATTACGGAAGGATATAAATTCTTCCGAGAGAATCAATTCTCACGATTAGAAAGTATATTTAAATGATAATACTTGAACGAATTCTTGAATTTTAATTAGAAGTAAAAAAGAAAGAAGTTAATATAATAATGAAAAAACATTTTTTAGAGACAATAAATTGAATGATTTCAACAAGTATGACATAATTATATTATCTGTATTACGAAAAAATGCTTAATACGAAAATTATAAATTGAGTTGTTACTTGAAAAGCGATGATTAGAGAAGATACGTAATGAAATGCGGATTAATGAGCGAAGATTTTACCGTTCTAATGAAAGAGTTGCGCGCGCAATTTATGTCCATCTCTTTAGTAAAGCGATTCTACACTGATTGTGAGAAAAATTTTTAGTTGAAAATGAATGAAGATATTCTGACCATATCAATCAGAATTTTGATCATCTCAATTAGAATTATAATAGATTCAATAGAAAATTCCGATTTGTCCATTTTCAACCAGAATTCCAATTGATGTAACCAGACTTGTTTTCCAATGAGAGATGTCAAACAGCGCGCAGTGCGAAATACAAATAGAATGCTTCATGTACTGATTGGATTTTGAAAAAGTAGTCTCTCTTCCTATGTACACTCTGGAGAACTTTAAAATAGCGCGTTAATAAAAGTTAAATTGCACTGTCGACTAGGAGGAATAAAAATTAATTCTCACGTATTATAATAAAATTTATTTTTACAAAAGCTTTTGAAGATGAAGCCAATTTCTTTTATATAACACTACACTTGACAAGTTTCTAAAAAAACAAAATCATCGTTTTTTTTTTATTTCTAGTACTAATAATTTTAGTCTTTAATTCATTTTACAAAAATTCTAATACAGGTTATTTAAAATTATTTAAGATAAACATTTAATTTTATTATTTGAATATATTATTGATAATATAAAAATTTAATTCCGTTATTTTTATATTCTATTTATTAAAAATTTAGGACTTTTGACACAGTATATCACACGGGATTACGTGCAACCAACACACTGTATCGATTTTGAAGGGATTTTCGCAAATTGGATATTACGTTGTCTATGAGTACGCGATTGAGGATTACGGAACGATAAGCTGATCGATACGTAATTGGAAATATCTGGTCGCGCGTTCAGTTTCGGTTTCGGGCCGATTTCATAATCTCAACGCAACAATGAACTTGTCGGCGTCGTTACACGCTCGACTTGCCTACTTTGTTCATGCAGTAATGTCTATTAGCGAATCAATGATTCATGCTACGTGATAATTAGTCATGCATCGGATTGCAATTGCGACTTATGTCTTGCAAGAACAGTTGTATAATATGAGATCAAATTTAATGCAAATGCAAACTCTCCTTCACTTGAGTGAATATTAATATTAAAATTTATTTATACCTAGTTGATTTTAATAGAGAGTGAGAGAGAGGGGGGGAGAAGAGAAAGAGAAGATACTTGATAACTATTAATACTGATCGAGATTCAAATTTATAAATAATTCTTTTAGACATCAAGTATTTTTAGGATCTATTTTTACGATGAAGATTTATTACTGCACAGAAAGAACGATTTTGCAAACATTTATTCATTTAGCTAGATACAGATCTGAAAATAATTTTGTTGCAGATTATTAAAATAATTACATAAACTCAAACATGATGAACAATGCTGCAAACAATTTTAATATTCTAGCAATCAGTTTTAGCGTTCTACATAATTGTTATAGTTCAACAAAATTATTTTTAAATTTATTTCTAGTTAAATTTTTAGATACTTCAGCAAAATCGTTCTTTTCGTGTATAGGTACTGTAACGACTGTAACTTTCCATAAAAATTAAACCGTGAATAATTTCAATAAACAGTCGCGTCTTCCTAGGGTTACCAATCGTACTCTTTTAAGAGTACATGTACTCTTTTCGGGGTCGGAAAACAGCGTACTCTTACTTCTCACTTAATGTACTCTTTTTTTGAGAAACGAGACGAAATTAAAAAAAATTATTATTTAATATTTACATTTATTACTTTACAAAAAAGTTTTGCTTGGCTTGTACTAAGGCTTTGGGCATTATGTAAAATATAAATGTTTATGTACATATTATATAGAGGTTTTGATAGAGATTTGGTTATATATATTTGTTGAAGAAACTTATAAATTGCAAAATACGTTGAATATATGAATCAATTTTATTTTCTCAATTCTATTAACGTTAAAATATCTGGAAGTAAAAGGTAAAGAAACATATTTATTTGTAACTTTATGAAGACTGAATAGATGTTGTCAATAAAAATTACATTCTAAAACTGTCATTTTATTGAATACTAACATTTAAAATAGAAAAGCCCCAGTTCATCATCTTTTTTCCTTTTTTTTTTTTTAGAAAGTATACTCTTTTTGTATATTGTACTCTTTCCGTGCGACCAAGAGTTGGTAATCCTACGTCTTCCGAATGCATTTTACTTATAGTAAAATTGAGATTATGCGAAATTCCAAATGTCAGACGAAACGCTTTGAATTGCAGTCGAAGCGAAAGTTAAATCGATATGAGTAGTATACTGTCGTCCGATGACGTATGTGGCTCGTTTTATTCTACCCAGCGGCCTTTCATGTTCGCTGAAGTTCTTTCGATCTTTCTCGCTAAGATCAACTGACAGTGATGCTAACCGATCAATTCGCTGCGCTCGTTTATCTCTAAACTCACTTGGAAAACGGGTCACATTGAACACTTCCTTGCATCTTCTCGTCTTGCTCGCCTTGTTCGCCTCGCTATCTTGTAGCTTCTTAACTGCTTGGAAACGCTGATGCCACGACCGTCTCCTTAGAATCCTCTAGTTCGTGTCGCAGAAATCTGCTGATCCCTACGACTTCTCTCTCAAGATATTTAAGCAGATCAATTATACGACGAGACATCCTAAACTTACCTGTCGCTCGCGCGGAAACGGCAGATACAACAAAGCCGCTTCTATACGGATTATCATAAAGCTGACGTTTGCTACGACGTTGATGAGAAGAGAGACGAAATCGGGACTTTAATTATTCAAATAGTCGTCTCTCGTTAACATCATAATTGACGAATTGTTCAAGAGGTAAACAATCAATTTTTTATATCACAAAATTTTTATTTATTCTTTTTACTAGAAATGAAAACATTATTCTATCGGTGATTTCCGCTATACATGATCTGCACACGGTCGTTTTCTCGTAATTTTTAACGGATACTTCATAAATTTTATCGCTGCCGAAATTATTCAGCGGCGTACTCCCGCGCTTTATTCAACGGGCGAAAAAAATCTCGCGAAATCATAAATCTGAACATGGGCGCGTGAAAAGTTTCATCGGCTATTCCGGATCTGGGTCCGCCGAGCGTAATCCTTCGTGAACGAGCTGACATTTTACAACGTATCGCAGACAGGTCATTATTATTCCGTATCGAGTGTGCGCGACAGTAGACATTGTCTATTCTCGTCCGATCCGACCAGCCGCGATGTGCTCATCTAGCTGACTCGACGGAATCGCAATAAAAAGGAAGTAGGAGAAAGAGCCATGGCAGAGAGCACGAAGTGCCTAACTCCGATACGTATCCATAAACGCGTTTATCGTCAGGCTGCGCCGATGCACCAGGCGTGAGTGCACACAGTCTCACAGTCAACGTACCCGCGGGTCATTAATATTCAAGAGACACTAGATCAGATTTTATTCACACCAGCCATCATAAACCTCGGAATTGATGTCCTCGCGGATACGTTTGCCCCATGTCCTGAACGGGCGCGACGAACAGCTTGGAACATGGGACGATACTCTCTTTACTTACGATACTGTAATGGTGAGCTTAAAAATTTTACTATTCCCCTCTCTTGTACTTATATTTCTGAAAGACAAAATTGACTGTATCGCGAAGCATATATTGATTTTTATATGTCACAGAGATAAAGTTAAACGTACGTAGCGTATGACGCGATTTTAGAGTAACGTGTTTTAATCTTTCAATTCTTGAATTGAATCGAATGAATCGCAATTGTAGATTGGACTCTGAATCGAAAATTTCTACACAACCCATTGCACAATCGATCGTTGATTAAAAGTTTGAATTCTATAATGTGAGCTTAAATTTCAATCCGCGATTGCAATCTCATTTAATATTGCCTGCTTTGTTTTATCTTACAAATCGATAGCAGAAATTATTATTTCAATTTCAATTACTTCTTAATTTTTTTAATTATATTTATTTAAGAAACTAATTAAAATTTTTTAAGTAACATATTTTAAAAATGTAACTTTTGTACCTCTACACTTTCTTTCTTTACATAAGTAAGAGCAATGAAATGAAAAGGCTGACGACACATTGAAATAAAAATCGCCAGTTTTCCTTCTCGAAATAGGATAATAGCACGAGGGGAGAAAATGACGACGTGAGGCACGAAATAAGCAGCACCAGACCCCAAGAGTCCCCGACACGAGCCCGCAATAGCATCGGCGGCAGATTCAATTTAAGATAGCCGCGAACTCTGGACTCTCTGAATGCACTCTACTATATTAGAGTTCATAGAAGTTTAGTGTATAGCACAGCACACTGGTGCGATGGGAGTCGAGCTGAATTATGCCGCCGCAACGTTAACCGCCTCTACGATATCCACTCTACGAATTTATAATTTCGTATAAATGGACGGATGGCGTTAAACGGCGATTAAAGCTGCCGCGATGTAATCCCTGTGAACAGTGAGCCCCTGTGGGAAATTCTCACAGGAGTTTCTCCGCAGAAAATCCGAACGATACTCAACGGTTAACTTATAAATGCTCATAATTATTTTGTTATGTTTTTATGATTATATTTTTCGTAAATTATAAGTAAATTTTATGGAGCACATGTGTGAAAAAGTGAGTTGGAGTTACATCCATGTTTTTAAAAATATTTTATTTACAGCTTTAGAGATTTATATATATGTAATATATATATGCATATATATATATATATATATACTTAGGATTTATATATATACTTAAGAAATCGAAATCTGTGCCCGATCTCCGTTTTGCAATTATCCGTTCTTGTACGTCGAGGGGAGCTAGCTGACAAGATTAATAGTAGCTGCTTCTTGTAACGTAAATCCTCGTCTCGGCGCAATTTCCAGGGAAGATCCCTATTTCGACTTTGCATTCCCGAATTGATCAGAATTTTAAGCCCACGAAACCACGCGATTTCTCTTCTATCTTATATCTACTTTGGAACGTTGAGTCTTAAGACGGTATCTTTTAGGAGAGATACCCTGCGCGTTGACCCCCGTCTTCATCGCAGAAAGAGAGAGAGAAAAAGATTGGATCTCGCTTATTTAATCGAAATTGCAATCGCGGTTTAGAGGCCGCGTGCGATCTTTGTTGCCGAGCCAAATGCGCCAAGAAAAAGGTTACTGTAATAAGAAAACTGGAGCGAAATAATCAAGAATCTACATTTACTAATTTTATTATAGACGTTTTATAAAAAAAAAACAATTGAACATTTATTAAACATTTATTAAACAAAAAAAACAATTAAACATTTATTAAACATTTATTTAATTTAAATTAATTAAAAAATTGACGTAAATTGCATTTATTACACTGCATTTATTAATGTTATAAAAGTACAAATCATAATGAGTTTATAATCTTTTTTCATAAGACAATAAATCTTTTCAGAATTAAACGAGAGGGTAAGAGGGTGACGGAGAGGATCGAGGAAAGATGCGAATTGTAAGAAAATGGGTGCGGAATGCAAAAGCAGAGATATCAGCGAGCACGTAAGCGATGAGCGTCACCAGGAAAATTCTTCGGTAGAAACTCGCGGCTCTCCTCGCTCGAGCGACCGAGCGGAAAATCGGAAGTAGCTATATCGGCCAGCCGAGACAGAGCAACGGCGTCCTCGGGGTGTACGGTACCGATTTCAATTCGGATGCCTCCGCGCCATTCGGAAACTACCATTAAAGACAAACCTGTCTCCGATCGAGTTGATCGAGTTCATCGAGCCTTTCGAAATCCTACCGTCGCTCCTTCCATCTCTCTCTTTCTCTCCCGCCTTTTATCGAGCAAAATACGCGGTAAGGATAGAGATGGGAGTTTGCATAGGATTCCCACTGATCTAAAATTCGAAAAGGGCCGCGAAGCGGACGATGACGGATCAATACACGCGCACTGGTTCTCTTCCTTGGTCTCTTTGCCTTTTCTCCCCCGCCCAATCACCGCAAGGAACTCACCGCGATTCCTTTCGTGCACTCCGCCCCGTATAATGGGGCCACTATATAAGCTTTCTTCCCCGTCGCAGTTGATCCTTTTATATGATAATTGCAACGTATTTGCCACAGACTGTGTATAAACTGACGGGGTTTTATTGAGAAACGAAGCGCCGTATTGTGCTCGCTAACGCGGACTCCATGGATTTGATACGACTTTCTCGCTGCCGGCTTTCAACCCTTAGCTCACTATGAACCCTCCGTTCGCTTGCGCGTTCTGCAAATCTCCCTATCGGACGAATTCAAAGAGGGAGGAACACCTTTGCACGCCCCATGTATCACGCGCGCGTATTATAGCCCTGGAGCTTATCAACGCAATCACATATTGCTTAAAATTCATTACAATTCTTGACAGACATAAACCGGTATAGCTGAAAGCTTCACAATTCTTAACTCTTTAACTATCAGTTAAAGAGCTTAGCGTTTATTTGGAATCAAAGTTGCCAAAAAAATTCCACATTTTTTTCAGTAAAATCCATGCCAGTGGTAAAATTCGGCATTTTCTGAAAAAAAAAAACCGATAAAAAAGCAAGTCTTTTCTTTCAAAAGCGCAATAAAATAAATAGAAAATTTTATTATTGATATTCTAATTCAATATTCTAGTATCACTATTGTAGTTTAGCATTAATTGAAGGAGTGTTTTCCAATTTAAGCTTTATCCAAAATAAAATCTGCAGTAAATTAAAAATCGACGTAATAAATAGTTTGTTGTAACCAAATATTGAATGGTAAACGCGAACTAGATCTATATATTGGTAAAAATTTTTAATTCTTTTTACTATTATACTTTTCTCAAACTGAAATTATAAGAATATAAAATTTAATAACATTTATATTATCTCTAAAATTTCGTTTTAAAAAATATAAATTTGAATTAAAAAATTTATTTATAAAATGTTTTGCTACTATTGGCTTATTTCATTTTTTTTAAACTCGTGTATGATTTATTAATTAAGCAAAATTTTTTATAGTATTACATATTAGTTATTTTTTTTATAATTTTTGCCAGTTTATTTCATTGGATAAAGTCGGAAACGGTAAAATCTGAAATTTACCTACCATGATTTCTTTCATCCACTGGATTTTTCTGACCCTGCTTGGAAAACTGTGAACTTGTTTATCCATGTTTTAAGTGATAGAATTTTTGCGCAACCGTTAAGATATATGATTAAAAAGTTCAACAAAATGGCTCAACATTGCCGCTATATGTAATTTTTTTAATGAGTTTTAGCTTTCTCGATGAATCTTTTTTGTTCATCTAAAGTCACAGATCATTCTGAGAGGACCAAAATGAATAACGTATCTAATTTATCTGCAGCGTCGCTTAGAAGCGCACCTTGCCAGCGCACTAAATATTCATGCAATGTCATCTTAGGCGCTGGTAGCGGTAGTTTAATGCCCCGAGGGTTCTAAGCAATTTCGAAGAGAAGATTATGTTTCCGCGGACAGAAGCGGCCGCTGAATGAAGGCGCTCGCCGAAGCGGGAGGTTTCGCGGGGAATATAGGGTGCGAGGATGGGCGACGAGAGAGAGATATGCACTGCTGGAGCAGGATAGTGAGCAAGGGAGAAATGCGGGAAAAAGTGAAACTAATTTTCGTTCAAGCCTGAGCTTTCACCCAGTCTCTTCTTTTCCTTTCCGCGTCGGGGCAGCCCTGCTGCCTCTTCTAACTATCTTCCTTCCCTACCTGCCTATCCACCTCCCTTCGCCTTTGGAAAGTTTCCTCTGCTTACCTAGCAGGAAGTTGGTATCCTTCTTGGTACGTTAATCCCGCAAATAGATGACTTTACGAAATAGTACGGGGAGGGGGGAGGCGAGGTTGTCTGGAAGATCCGGGCGTATTCCACGGTAAAAAGGATAAGCTCTGTCTCGCGACTTTTCTCTCCCCTGAAGAAGAGATACCGTTGTTCCCGCAGTATACTTCGGGCATGGTGGTAGGCTGATATCGTCCGTTCATTCAGATACTGGACGCACATCATTATCTTCCACCTCCGCCTTCTCTCTTTCATACATCTCTTCGCGTATCGTTGGATTTACCGCGTATCTTCGGGACTCAGTTGAAAATTTCGCGCGTTCACGCAACCTGCATGATCATAACATAAACAACCCGGATAATCGAATGCGATGAGATTGGAAAGATTGGCGAATCGATTTATCTGCGTATGTGAAAACTTGCTAAATTGCCTTCAAAATTTTTCATTGAAATAACTTTGATAAGAAAAAATAACAGTAAACGACGTTAGACTGCACTGAAAGAAAAGATTGGCTGCTGCAGCAAATTAAAAATATGTCATATTCAGCCAATCTTTTCTTTCAGTGTACATGTACACAAGTAAGTAACGAGGAAGCCTTATCAGTCTGAGCTGGATCTTAGTGTGCTTAATATGTCGGCGAATTCATAGATGTACATCCAGTTCTGTAAATTGCGCGACCGAAATAATTTTCAGTCTTGAAATGCAATTTGAAATTGAAACTAGGACAGTAATATTACAAACTAAATTGACAAGCAAATGTAATGATATTGATGCTAATAATATTGAAGCATTTCAAATAGCTGTAAATAATTTATCGCGAAAAATATCATCTGTACCTCAGCTAGGATTCGAACCTGAACCTCTGTATATTCCATGACGGAAATATAGGGAATCTTTATTTTAATAAGAATTTAAATCATTTATGTAACAGCCCCCTATATTACAGTGTAAGATTGTGGTGTTTTTATTCGCACGTCAGCGTTAATAATGATGTAGAACTTTATTTACCTATATAAAACAATTTTCACATGAAAGTTTGCTAATACTCTATTATAATGTATGACACTTCAATGATTATTATTAGGTATTATAAGCCTTCCATAAATCCTATAACATTTTCCACACGTGTTACTGTATAATTTGTCTTGTGACAATTTTGGATGGCTAAAATTTTTAAGCATATATGGTACGAAAGCTGCATCGAAATTCATCCCGTTTCAGATCCTGTAGTAGGTAACCATTGTAAGCAACAGGCAAGGAAACAACAAAAGGGACTTCTCGTGCTGCAGGCTGTAGTCTCTTTCGCGGAGAGTTAAGAGAAGCGTGCGAGGCGGATAACAGCAGAAAGGGCGAGTTAAGCGAGCATTTAAGCAATCTGACAGTTAAATTTAGACTATCCTCCGTCGCACTATCATATCCAATGCTTCTGATCTGCAACAATCTCGAGATTCGAAACCAGTATTCATGACTGACTCTCTCTCTCTCTCTCTCTCTCTCTCTCTCTCTCTCTCTCTCTCTCACACACAATCTCCCTTTCATTCTCTTTCTCTCGCTGTTGCTCTCTTGTTGCTCTCTGTCTCTCTCTCGTTTGCTCCCAGACGTCCAATTTGCATACAATTGCACCTGTGTTTCATTAACCCGTACATATTTACACGAATGGTACACGATAGTACAAGCGTCCAGCCGCGTTTACGAGGTATCGGTCCGTTTACGCGCCCAAAGCAAAATCGAATGGGATCGACCATCTCGCTTCGAAAGAACCGACAGCCATAGATTTTCGCATATTTCAAAGTCTATCTGTTAATTGAACGATTTCACGTATAATGTGACACGACGTGACTCGCGAGAGTTACGTATTTGTACATTTTAACGTGTCTATTACTAACAAGTATATCTTTACATTTCGTTTTTTGTTCGCGACTGAATCGAAATTAACAAAAAGGTTTCCCATTTTGGCGACATATGATTTCTCTGAGACAGTTAAAATTATTATAAATATTCATGTAATTTTGACTATGCGCGCGTGCATCATTTTTTGTATTTAGAGAAGATCTCATCAGAGTTCGATAGCAGTGAAGGCAATACGAGATAATATTATTGTACTTGAGAGAAACGTTGCTAGTAAAGTCTTAATTGAAAATCAGATGACAAGGTTTGTCGGCGTATTTGATTACTCGTCGTCGAGCGTTTCATCTAGCATGATTTTGCGGCTGAAGTTCAATGTAGACACATCGCAGGACGAGTTAAAGGCGCGCCGCGCGAAATTACACTATAAATTATATATCATTTCCGCGTATACGTCCGTGCATTTGTAACCACTATAAATCAAGAGAGCTCCTGGCAACGGTGCACGTACGTTATGCTTTCAGCTTGCATCCTGTAGAATGCAAGCAGTCACTCCCGCACCTCTCTCCCGCGGATAAATGTCTTTTTGGTCTAACCGTCTTTCCAGGTACGGCGATATATTTCTAGCAAATTATTTGGAAATTGTGACATATAATACTGGTGTGGAAAGCGGTTAAAATGTCTCGAGAAAAGATAATTCAACGCTTGTGAAAATTAATTGAAAAATAACTGCTTCTGATTACATATCTAACTCGCTATCTCTTTAGTTTATATTTAATTACGTATTACAAAAATAAATTAAAAAGTTTTTAAATTAAACACATATTGCAAAAATAACATTTAATTATTATAATTTTCTATAACGTTATTGGCACTAAATGTATCAAGGTGACATCATTTCTAGAGTCGTATTCCAAGATATTTTATATCTACTTCCGCTTTATATATCCGGCAACGTAAGTACCGTCCTATCTATTTGCTTCGCACGGCGAGTATCTATACTCAATCTGTCAGACTCTCCGATATCTCTCCTTCGAACACATTTGCGTTAGCGGGACTGTAAAGCAGATGCAAATACATCGGTATTACCGTGCTTCCGTCTCCCGTCGAAGAGCGAAGCATATAAAATATTTAATACCCGACTGGGATACAGACAGACAACACGACGACCGCGTGCCTCATAAATACTTCTTCAGCATGTATTTTCCGCAAGGATCGGAGAGTTCTTTCCCGAAAAAGAAACGAGATTTCGGGAAATTACAATTGATTATCGATTATTTAAGGATCTCCGTAATGCCTCGCGCAATTTGTACGCATTGAAAGACTCAATATTCTCGGAAGTATACGATTGGAATGGGTAGACACATAAGATCGAGCTTTCCCGTTTCCTCGAGCATTGCGATTTTCTCAATGTTTGCAATATTTCAAGGAACCCGTCACCTCTCCCGCCGCAACAATCTCACGGACTGTCGTGGCGACGATCGCCGGGCGATATTAAGCGATAAATTTCGAAACAGACGGCGTTGGCGGCAAAAACAATAAACCCGAAACTACATTAATCCTTTGTCCCACGATAACGAGCAATTGCTTCGGGATGCTATCCTTTTGTCTCGATTTCAATCCTCTTCGACGCGTTTCATGGGGCAGCAGCGAAAAGATTTTTCCGAAAAATAATTCTCCTCTCGTTCTGATATAGGTATTTAATATTGGAATCTTCGCTTCGCATTTCAAAACTATGCGTTTCTACGTATATTTGCGAGCGTATATGTCTATATTTACAATAGCCTTGCCGATGTTTTTTTACACGTTGCGAATCAAGCGAAATCTCGCACCTATTTTTATTCTTCGGGCCGCTCTGATTCAAGCGCGTGTTGAAAATGGAAGAACGTTTCTATAAAGAGACTGCCCTTAGTTTTCCAATATGATTTCCAGATGATTGATTCGTTGTAAATTTGTTTCAATTTGTTTTTACAATCGTGCAATTTATCAGTTTAATTAGTTCAACTGTACTCTGAAAGCTCATTATTAAATTTAATCCTCCGGAACTACCGCTAAAATTTACTAATTAATTTCAAGGATCCAGAATGACATAACTCGTATAAAAAACGATGACTACTAATTGTAAGTATATTTTAATAAGAATAATTCAAATTTGTAGATGTAAAGTTAATTTTATTGTTTGACACTTTTATTAACGAACATTTATAATTAAAAGACCCAATAGATACACTGTCCTCTTCAAAGGGATATAATTGAGTGAGTCTAGATGAATGAGAATAGATCCGGAGGATTAATTAGTCGATTCTGACGAATCTCTGATTTCTGTACGAAAAAATAAAATAATAGTTAGCGATTTTTAATTAAAAATATTTTAAGATTTCTCATATCCCAAAAATGTACAAGATGAATCAAATCTCTCTCTCTCTCTCTCTCCTCTCTTTTTTTTATATATATATTATATATATAGTTTATTTTATTATAATTTTATATAAACTATAATAAAAATAAATATATACAATATATAATATATTTATTTTTATTATAGTGTTTATTGACGTCGATCGTCCAAATGGATAAGTACGAGACATTTTATTTAAACTTCATGTAGAGCTGCGCATACAGTCTTGGACTACGAAATCCCTCTTCGAAGGTAAAAAGAAAGTTTCACTGAAATGGGCCAAATCCGGTATGCGTCCACTCAATCACCTCGGATTACATCCGGGTCGAATGCACTTCTTACGACCCTATGAAGTCGCAGTGCTAAGACGTTAGAGGCCGGATTTTCGCTTGCGCTCACGTTTGCGATCGTATGCGCGAGGAAAACCTGCGGAGAGATGACGAGGGTCAAGAGGTACATTGTCGTAACAAGTCATAAAAGAGGTTCTAAAGGCTAAAACGTATCGTGAGGTGACCGTCGGTCATTCAAATAGAAAAAGGATCTTTGATGGATGTAAAAGCTTCCTCGGTATGTCGCTAAGAACATAACGTTGCGTTGAGTACTCTTAGCAGAATGTTAGAAACGCGATGGAAGACGTTCAGGAGAACGTGCAAGACTCTTTATTCGCATTCACCGAATTTTGTGTTTACATGAAAAGCACAAGTTTGAACAAAAACTGAGAATGTATATAGAATAAAATGGAATTTGCATTCTCTTTCTCTCTCTCTCTCTCTCTTCTCTCTCTATTTCATGAAAAGCTACATAATCTAAGAAAGTTTCTGTTAAGTAGAACAAACTCGCGGAGTGTAACAGCTTTTCGTGAAATTCGCAAAAAACCTCAGAATCATATTTCTTAAATTTCTTAAATGCGCATCTCGCAAAACATTTCGTATAAACGCCGAAATTCGTAGTGGCACTTTTACAAGCCCGCGCAAAGTATGAGTATGCGCTGTCTTCGCTTATAATCTATGTACAACGCTATTCCGATTTTAGCATCGCGCGTGCTCGCGTGATTCTCTCAGATATCCTACAAGGACACAGTGACGTCCGAAATAGGAAAAGTGTTGGCGTGCAGCCCGTCATTTGAGCAGTTTAAAAAGAGATTTATTAAAAGTGAGCGACATAGTAAACTCCGCGCTACCTATCGACTTTTTTGCATAACGACGTAAAGAAATTCGGAGAATCGATAAAGCGTAATTTTCTCGCGGAAGCGAAAGAATAAAAAATGAAAATTTTCGCACAAACTCGCCAAATTCCTTTTTCATCACGAAGCCTTTGGATTAAGATAAGAGAAAGATATTGGTATTAATATTTATTTTTATTCGATGTTTACTTGAAATAACTATTATTTAGCAAGCATTAAATTCTATAACATGAAGTGTTCGGGGCGAACGCAATACGACGACGGCGAACAAATATCGAAGTGGCAAAGTGAAATGTGGCGCCCACCAGACGTTAGTTGCCAAAGTGGGGTGTAGCTCGTATTTTGCGAAAGTTGAGAAAAATGCTCTCGTGCACGTGCACGTTTGTATGTATATTTTACGCTTTTCTCGCGACTTGCTGAGGTCGGTCGGGCAGTTTCCCACCGTACGTGAAGTGTGGGTGAAAACTCGTTTGTGTGAAAAATTCTACGTACGACCTCGAGAATAGTAGCTGCATTCTACTTAATCATAAATTATTTCGATATCCAAAATAGCTCTCTAAAGACTGAAACGATTTGTAACGACAAAATTCGAGTTCCGTATAGACAACAATAAAATCTTATATTTTTATAATTTAGATACACTTAGTATGTGCTAAAAATATTATATTTAAACATTACATTATTTTACGAGGGCCATTTGGAAAGTAAAGATACAAAAGCCCTAAATTTTAAAAAAAATATCTTTACAAAATATTTTTTACATAATTACTATTGTTCCAAGCACTTATTAAGTCTAAGAATCAACTTTTGTATTCCCGTGAGTGTTCAAGCACTTGTTAAGTCTTAAAATCAGCTTTTGTATTCAGACTCATAGAAGTCTGCCGTTAATCTTTTGAACCACGTCATAACCTCTTCTTTCATCTTAATCTTTTTCTTAGCCAGATATTCCTTAAGGTGAAGACATTCAGCAAAAATTTATAGACAAATCATAGCTGTTTATGGTGACATTAACTCCACAAAATGTCACGAAGCGGTATCATGAATTCTCGGAAGCTAAGTCGGACATTCATTGTGATGTTTACGTTGATCCATGTTTTGGACGTTTTATCTTAAGAAACATTGGGAAAATGTCCGATGTGAAAGAAGAGATCATGATATGGTTCAAAGAACTTCTATGACACGGGAATACAAAAAAACTGATTCCCAGGCTTAATAAATGCTAACTATGTAAAAAAAATAAATATACATATACGTATGTAAAAGTAATTCTCAGTGAAAAATTCTTTTTTAAAAAATTTACGATCTTTGTACCTTTACTTTCCAAATACCTCTTTTATATTCGATTCAATTTTAATTTAATATACTACAGTGCTTGGACAATAATTGTAATTATATTGATTTTTTTATTCAACGTTTTCTAAAATTTTTTGATGCTTGTAATATTGTAGAAATATTTATACATGAGACAGATTTTTTCAGAAAATTCATTAATAAAAGGGCTAATCCACATACACTTCTACGAATAAGCTTACTTGCAACTAAAGCCCATACTTCCGACGTCGCATGATTCGAATGTTCGCGTAACAATGTTTCGAGGACGAGTAAAGCAATTGATTTCTACGTGGCAAAGTTCCAGCCGAGCGAGAAACGGAATCGAGGGTTGAAAACTCTGTTTCCATTCTCCGTCCTTTCTCGCCACGTAACTTCCCGTCGACCCCTTCGAAAGGCGAAAGCAAATTTGTCATCCGTTCGGACAAGCAGCGACGCCGGACCGTGCGTCTCGCATCATAATTCTTCGACATTCTCTCCAATTCCCCGGGCCGATTCGCCGATTTGCCAGCCGATGGCGGCAGCGCAGATCGACAGCTGTGAAAACTTTTGAACTCGGAAACTTCCGAGTGATTCGGTGACTCCCCTCACTCAAGAACGTCAATTAGATATCCAGGATTAAAACCAAATCAATTAATTTTATTTAAAATATTACGTGAGATATAAATTGAAATATCAATTGTATAAAAAAAAATCATATCTCTATTTTGTTAAAATTAAGTAAAAACTTTGTAACATATTTATCGTATAATTGTTTATTTATCAAATTTTTAAATATTTTAAACGATTTTTTTCTATAACTATACTATATATAATGTATGTATTTTCTTTATGTTCCAAATCTTTTACTGTTCTGATTTAAATTATATATCTTCGCAATATATAATCAATGTAAAGTTAATAATTACGGAAAGTACTACTACTCGGAGTGCCACTTCGTGCTTACGCAGCTTTTCCTAAACAAGTCAATCAATCACGCAGATTAAATCCTTGTCAGCAAAACTCTCGAGGTGGCCGTAAATTTTAAACACGCGAGATGCAGCGTCCTCGACTGCGATCGATAGCTCGGCATCAAGACCTCGTTCCTCAAGATGCCTCCTCACGTTAATAACATTACGATAACCGTTTACGTATTAAAGATATTATTAGATTTGCGAAAGTACAGGCACTTAACTTTTTAAAGGCGCGTCAGCTTGCTGCGATCCTGTAGTCTTCTGTTTTTTACAATAATACTGGCAAACAGAACGTTGTTGTCTCAACTGTGCATTATGCTCCATTTAATTCTGACGATAAATTTTTTGCGGAGGAAGATATCAAGGAACTAATAAAAATCTTTATTAATCGTTTAATCATGCAGAATGAGTACATTGTATTAATATCGGCCGGTTTCTAACGGAACCTCTCCGACTGGTTCCTGACCGAGGGGTTTGGAATCCCGGAATAGCTGGTGGACCGGGGATAGTTTGTTATAATTAGCGGTCCAGACGGTGACCGCGATACCGTATCGTCGTTTCGAGCCGTTGTGGCGCGCGATGGGGCTAATGCCCGCATTCAAACACTAATTCCGACCGAAGTACCGGACGAACTTTAGAATCGCGCTTTCTACTTGAGTTCGCCATGGCTCTATTAGGACAATAGCGGATGAGATCCGGACTTAACGATCGGCTCCGAGTTTGTCGCAATGCTGTCCGCGGATTCGAAAGTACATTCGAAATTCAGGTTAATATCGTGATATTAAGCGTAAGCAGCATAAAAACGGAGCTTCATGAGTAATATCTTTATAGCCGTAAACGAAAAAATTAATCTTCTAGTTAGAAAAGTACAATAAATAAAGTAATCAAACAAAATAAGACTTATATCTTTAACCCTACATTACTCGCATAATGTAGTTGACTTTTTTAACGTAATTAAAAAATACTTGCATCGAGTATGTCTGACATCTCAACATTACATCTCAATTTTCATTGTTTTTTTTTTGTGATTTACAATTAAATAAAGACTGATATTCTATACATCTTTTAGATAAAGGTGAGTGCAAAAAATTTTATTAAATTATATAAATAGAATTTTTGTACGTTTAGCGAATTTATGAAGATACCTACGCGAGTAATGAAGGATTAAATAATTTTATTTAAGAGAAAAATAATATTTTATATCAGTTTTTCATCTCTATCTTGTAACAAATATCTTATTTATTTACACAAATTTGCTCTGTGTACGGTTATTATGCTATTTATCAATGCGGCGAACACACATTACTTATGAAAATGGTATAGGAATATATCTTTTGCGTATGATAAATCATTCCACATAATGCACCAGACTACTTTAGAATGCATAACGTTCTACGCAATATCCGGAGGAAAGAAATTGCAACTTGTCAAAATTCTCTTGCCTTGAATTAAATTCCGCACTCGGACAAAGGCCAAGGATCATTTTAGCATGATTGTCGAGACGAAGTTTGAACTATCGAATAAAATAAAAACAACGATCGTATCTCGAAAAGAATTCTTTAATTCTGCGTGAATGCAGGTAAGAAAAGATTCACAATCGTAGAATCCTTACGGTGCGTTTCGGGATTCCATTTCTATCTTACGATGGCAGTTATCGCGATTATGAAGAACAGAGAAAAAGAGAGAAAAGAGACAGGGGCCACGTAACAATATTAATCTAAAACTTGGCCGCTGAAACTTTGCCCGCCGTCATTTAATTTTGTTCGAGTCCCACCGCATTCGAAAAAGGTGTGCTCTGCAAGTGGAGGTTTCTACATCTCCCGGTATCCCTCTCACGTCATCCCCCGCTTTGGTGGTGGGTGCGAGGTTAGACTCTGACCCTTATTTTAAAGTCCTCCTACCCGGAGCTCTTCGCCGGGACCTCTCGAACCCTTCTCGCTTGCGCGGGCTTCTTCGACTCGACTTTGCTCCGCTTGATCATTTAAAAGTACAATTTGTCAATTTCTTCAACGGTGCGACGTAGCCGCTGGCATGTAGCCGGTGAGAAAGAAAGACAGTGAAGATGAAAACGAGAAGAGGGAACGAGGGAAGAGCGCAAATTGCCGTATTTTCGAGCCGACCTGCCAATGAGCCAAGACGAACTGCCGGCCAATTTTACTAATTAATGTTTACCGACGCCTTCCGCACTTAATGTCATAAAAACTTTAGCCCACCTCGCATTCGCCCTTTTTCTCCACTTCGTCAGTTTCTTCCATCGGGGTTGCCGCTGCTGTTGCTGTTGCTACTACTATTACTACTACTACTACTACTACTGCTATTACTACTGCTACTCTACTGCTCTCTTCTCGTGTTCTTCTTTTCACGGTAAAGCCTTCGACGAGAATTTTTTTGTTTTGCACAGAATCCTAAAGACCAACCAAGAAAATTCTTTCCTCGGACGTTAATGATTAATGCTCTGTCAGTGACGTCAAGATTGCCGGTCAGTGACGTAAGATTTTTACCGAACTGAGTGAATTTCGAAGCTAATTTACGAGATTCCGCATTACATCACATTTGACATTTAGCAGTTATTGGCAGTTAATTATTAATCCACTATTAACAGCTCATTAATAAAGGCGATGCTTTTCTATTTTTACTCACGTTGCCATAATTATTACGTGTCAAAAATTGAATTACTGGCGACGTCTTATTTTTACTAAAGTTATTTATTTTGCAATACAGTGACATATACAATGCAACTTTAATTTATCGTATTTTCATTCTATTTAAGATAGAAATAACCGACAGCTAATTATTCATTCATGCTTTCGAGAAAACAAATTATCTTAATTACAGTGATTTCTTCTACACCGAGCGTGAAAACGAATGGTTTCATTAATATTCTTAATATTCTTAATTAAAATGAGTTCAATCTTCTTACTTTGATATTTTATTTAATTTAATTATGTAGTGATTCAAATCAAATTAAAACTTCACCGAAAAAAGCTCGAAATCTTTGCACTGCCAAAAATACGATTTGATTAAATGTTATATAAATCATGTAAAAAAATATAAGACCAAAACTACTACAAACAGCCATACGAAATTCTTTCATTCCTTTCGCAATATCAGTGACACTCGACGTAAATTTAGCGTCGTTCCTAATATATATTATCTCGAAGTCGCGCGAATATTCCACGAGTAAATTTAACGAAGGCAGGTAGTTCGGAGATTTTTTCAAATTATAGCTTTCGTGCGCGGGCTGATCGGTGCTGGAGAGAGAACGGGCGAACTTGCCGACATAAACTTACTAACCGACGTCGACTGGACGACCATAAATTTCGAATCACGCTGCCTCTTTTCCTCCGCTCACTCTTCCGGCTTGCTCTTATTCTTGGCATCTCCCGCGAGAACCCACCCTGCCACACGGGGTCGGCAGAAATTCCGCGGGAAATGCCTCCATCCGCACGCTCGTGGTTCGCGTTTCTCATTGATTGCATTCTTTTGTACTTTGTGGCGGTATGAAGTTACTGACTGTCGGTCGGAAACTTACTTGGTGGTGGTCGGAGTGGTTACGGGGAGAGTTGGCACAGGATATACGGAAAAAAAGATTGAGAGAGAGAGAGAGAGGGCGGAAGTAGACGACGGAAGTTTTTCCTCGTAAGTTCACGCGGATTTAGGCTCTCGTAAGAAGAAGAGGAATGGTCGATAGTGCAGGGTGTAAAAGGGGAGGAGTAGGAAGAGGTCTAAGGAAGTTACACGAAATTAGAGAGCCGATAAAAGAGTCCGGGATAAATGGCAGACGAATTTCATTAGGCAACCATTCAGTTGAATATTCTGTCGAGTCTTAGCTCGTCTCTGTCCCTAATTTCTCTTTCGGCGCTCTTTATTCCGATGCTTTTGTTCTTATCGCAGTCTCGATGCAGCTCTTTCGCGGCGGTTCTAATTGATAACTCAAAGCCAGTCGAGCAAAACTTTCAGTAAATACAGAACGGAGGCGATGCAGCACCGAAGTTTTGTTGCAGTTGAGCGATACTAGAATATCGATCGCGGAAATGTGATTATTTAAATGACGATATCGGATTTATTTGTACCGAAATCTTATACGTCGTAACCTAGAATCACCTGAAATTCATCACGGAAATACAACCATAGAATTTTAGAAAGCCGAAATTGTATAAATTTCCCTAGAAATATATGTATAAGACGAATTTGTGACAACGACAAAGGAGGATGTTAAAATTTAAAATAAGGCTGAATTTTGTCCATAAAGATATAAGTAAAATAAATTAAGAGAAATAAACCTATTTTCAGTCAAAGCGGATCTGTTTAATTATTTCATAATGAATTTATATACATATCCAATTCTGCAAACTGCACGCCGACATCTTGTTCAGTCTTGAAACGCGATTATGAACAAAACTAGAATTGTAATATCACATATTAAATTGACAAGCAATTTAATAATTTTAATGCTAATATAAGCATCCTGGAAGAATATTAATAATTTGATGTTAATTTAAGTATCTTAAAAACTGTAAATAATTTATTTTGTGAAAATTATTAGGATAAAATGTCAACGGACCGGATGCAACGGATGGACCAATTAAATATTAGAATTAATTAACTTAGGGGATCCCATCGATGGCGTGCTTACTCTACTTCAACCAGAATTCGAATCCAGATTTCCGTATTTCGTGCGGGTGTCTTTATCATTCGACTACCGAGGTTTCGGCATAATAAAATTATTAAATTGCTTGCCAATTTAATACGTGATATTATTATTCTAGTTTGTTTATGATTGCGTTTCAGGACCGAAAAGGATACGTATATAAATTAACTTTAAAATAATTGAGAGCATTAAAAGCACTAAAATTCTCTTTGACCGCAAATAGGTTTATTTCTTTTAATTGATTTATTCTCGTTTAATCTAAATTATAAAAGAAATAACATTTTTTGTAAATTTTAATCTTCTGAATATATTGAAAGAAAGGATTTTGTTAATTTAAGAAGCCATCATCAGTATCTTTAACAAATAATTTGTAGACACATGACAACAAATTATGTTGTTGTGATTGATGTTAGTCTACTATTCCAACTAATTATTATCTAGTAATAGAAACAATTTATATATAAAACCTAACCTATTATATTTTTTTATAGACTTTTATTTGCTAGCAATACTGATTATTTTTATTTATATCGTGAATCGTGTATTATTTGTTACATTAACGAATAATGAGAAATTATTCGTAATAATAACTGATCGATCCATTTTCCTACCAAACCATCACATTTGTTATCTCTCTTTTTTTTATTCCTATACAAACTCATTTCTTTCAGTGTATACGATAAAATTATTAAAAAGTTCGTAACGTTTGGAAAACACCTCAAAAATTGAAAATACACGAATATGTTGTACTTATCAAATTTTAATATTCTTGTTCGATTTTTTAGATGTTTCCCAAATGCTATGAATTTTTAAATAATCTTATCATTGAGGAAATCATAATCTATAAAAAATACTTTCTTTTATACTTACACATTTTTAGGCAAAAGTCGACCTTTTTTAAAATTTCTTTTTATCTATTTTTAATGTCCAAAGCGTACCTACACATTACTGAACAAAGAAACGATTAATTTTTTTGGATTTTTCTAAAATAAAAACTTATGTTGTCAAGTGAGTAATCACAGCAGAGGCATCTGGTCGCAAGTTTGATTGAATCACTGCGCTTTCAACACCAATGTCCACGCCGTAAAATTTGCGTTATCCCGTGCAACAAATTGCGAATTATACCACGCTCATTATAATTCATGGAGTATTCCCTAAGCACGGCAGCGGCGGTGTATACGGCCGCTCGCGTTCATTCGCCCACTCCCGACCATGTATTCCCCGCGCGCGGGGGGGCGAAAGATGCGGAAGAGCAACAACGAGCGAGCCGCGGAGTTTCTGCTGTCGTCATCGTTGCGGATGTACGGAAACATTGAAACCCTTTTACATTCCCTGCCCGCGGTAATCCAGCGCCTCGTGGGGCGCACAACCGGGTAACGCGCCGCTGTAAATTTTCCAAGGAATTCTTGCGAGTTATTCGCTTTCGTGCACGCGCCCCGCTGCTTTCAAGCGGGATGATGTCGGGCGCAGCCCCCGAAGGCTTCTCATTAAAATTCGTTGCACGTAAACCGATGCAACGCGTAACGTTAGATAGCAACATCCTTTTCCATTTCGGTGCGCTTCGCAAACAAACGTCATGAGGATACGTACGAAAATTCGAGAATTACATCTTTAGCATTATATTTTTATCCACAACGAGACAATCTCTCCTTTGAAACATAACATTAATGTTCTTAAATCGAGATATTGATATTATTGGTATTAAGGGGATCAAATTATCACATTACAAGTCATATAAAAATCTTCGAATTGACTAAACGGAATAAAAAATCCTTTTATAGAATTAAAATATAGACGCAAAATTAGGAGGTGGTGCAGTGAATTTTATACTAAAATCGAAAGAATGTTAAAAAATTTTTTAACTTTTGTTCGATTTTAGTACAAGGTCCACCTCCTAATTTTGCGTTTACTTTAATCCTATAAAAGGATTTTTTATTCCGTTCAGTCAATTCGAAGATTTTTATGACTATAATGTGAAATTTGATCACTCCAACCTTCCCCTTAAGAAAAAAATTAATTTTTTTTCATTTAAGAAAGGTATAATCAAATCCGAAAGCGAGCATTTGTTCCTTAAGTCCCATGATACACGGAAATTGCCGACAGGTTTACGACCGCTATTTTAACCACTTTATCCTAAACAACCGACGCTCGTCCGAGGTCGTCCTAAGCGTCTTCACCAGCAGGTGCGCTGAAACGCTTGCACGCGCGGCGAGTAAGTGGTGCATCTTTGTAACGACTGGCGCACACAAGTTTCGTCGATAGAAGCGAGGTCGTTCGAGAGCAAGCGGGTCGATCTTCTGGAGTTGTGCAAGAAGAACGAGAGAGAGAGAGAGAGAGAGAAAGTCCACAATGTGATACGTCGATGCTGTCCATGCCACGGATGCTGTTCCTCGCGGTGTGCAAGCGGGATACGCGCATGTTCGATATCTCGCGACTGCAATTCTCGGAATTAGCAGAATGCGGAACGGCCTCCACGAATGATCGAGCTTTGACGCTATTCCCGTTACGATCAGGCCTCCTATCCTCCTTCTCTCCCTCTCTCGCTGTCTCTCACTTCGAGGCCAACCGGATACATAATCGCGACTAAAGCGAATCCGACCCGAATCCCCGTGTCCTGTACAACAGGTTGCCATAAATCCCTCGCGGCAGGCAGACGTGGCCGTCATAAATGCGATATTAATTCAATTCGAATTAATGTATGTCGGCGATATACGTTTATTTCGCGCGTGGAGTGACTTTCATGAAGATTATAAACGCTAACTGTAATTAAGCTGTAATTTAATTGAAGAAAAATTAATTTATTCGGAAGATATAAATTTTATTGAATAAATAAAAATCTAATTTTATTATTAAAGTGCTGAATAATATTCTGTTTGAAGACTTTAAGTTTTATTATGTTGTGATATTAATTGTCGATACGAAGAAACAGATGGTTATATTTAGAGTAAAAATTTTACAACGAAAATACACATGATGTAATTAGTAAGCTATGATTTTATAAATTTGTCGATAGTATTCTCAATACCATTACATCTTAATTATGGATGCTTAATTGTACGCTAAGGAGAAGCCCATTGGACCTTTGCGCGCCATACAACAGGTTGCCATAAATCATTCATTTACCAACCTGTCTATTATGATCCTCGTCTGTTGAGGTTACGCTTACGTCAATGATCAAATGTTAACGTAATAATTGAGATAGAAAAATTAATAAAGAAACAGGAATTCGATTAGTACAGCAGCAAGTTGATAATAATAGATAGTAGGTACTTATTCTAATATATTTTTTTATATAAAGAAAGATATATAGTTTTATGTATGCTATAGTTTTATTAAATTATATAAACAGATTAAATTTTTAAATTAAAATTTTTAAGACATTGATTTGCTTCTCTTACACTCTATAGTATCATATATATATATATATATATAACACGAAAGCGTAACATACGTTTTAAATGACTCAATATACGTAGACAGTCGAATGACGCCGGGAAAATATCTCGTCCAAGTGAACGAACGTACGTAAATCGCCTTTGGTAATTCAGTAGGATAACGCCGGACTCATAAATCCCATAAACTATGATATACTGCCGGCGTTCGCTCGGCCAGTCTCTAATGCGCGAAAGTGCATCTACCTAACTGGAAAAGCCAATCAATTGTTTAAGTCTTCGAAGCAGAGTAAGCACTAGAGTTATGCTTGTCATGACATGATAGAGATTTGGTACAAGTTTTTATATCTCGTATACTGTTTGTATGTTTGGAAAAGTTACAACTTTGGCAAGGAAAAAAAATAGAATAATACGTAACATCTAAATGCTAACAATAATGTACAATAGCGAAACTTTTGACAACTTTTATGTATCTCAAACACGCGAGTCAAGTTTAGCTACAACTTTAGCGAAAAACATGGTCGAAATATCGGCGATGCGGTTGTAGCATAATAATTGGTACGATAACAAGTTATGTTCTCGAAACAAACTACAATTCGTTATCGCGGCCACAGCTCAGATCGCGGTCTGACTACGTTATCGCGGCTTGCAAAATTGCAAGCATATTCGCCAGTTTGTACGGCAGTTTGTCAAGAGTATTAATACTACTGTCGTACTTTTGATCGCATTAATATCGGCCTCAAGCCAATGATACGAACAGTACGAACAAAACAAAATTACCACGGTCCTGGAAACGAGGAAATTGCATGAACAAAGAACCACTTGCACCAAGTTTGAGTTTATGAACTCGGTAATATTTTTATCAGATGATCCGTAGTCGACTTTTTATCAGCGAGAAATTCCAAAGATCTTTGATTATATAAATATCCAATGGAAATGAAAAGTTTTTTTTATAAATTAAACTTTAGAAGAATAAATAATCAGCAGAGTCTTGTTTCTCTTAAATTATAGGCTTTCGCTTCTTAGCATAAAATTTCATTCTTTGAGTTCCTCTTATCAAGATATATAATTCTTGGTAATAGGAAAGTTGCGACAAAGCAATTCTTTCAAGGAAGATATTAAGTGTGAATTGCTTCAAGAATCGCTTCGAAGGCATCCTGAATAAAGAACAAACCATTAAGAAGAAGCGTTAGAGAGAATATTTCTGGATCGAACATAAAATTGTATGATATTATAATTTTGTAATCTTACGAAGACGATATTGCAAATCCATAGATGTCACACTTTCGTTCCAAGTGGCAGGCTGACGTGTCGGGATTATATTGAGAGAATACATGGTTGATTCTACTTTAATTAAATCTTGTTGATACGATCGATAATACCACCCTGTTCTCTAATAAAGGGGGCTCCACCGTGCAGAACACCTACCAACAAGCAGGGACTGTCTGACGCAACGCAAAATCTCATTAGACCTTAGATCTATCCTTACCCCAGTCAATCGCACCACCTGGCACAGACGCTGCGGTTACACATTAACGTGACGCTGTTAACGCGCGGCTGATCAGCTCCTCTTCCTTGCGGATTCCTAGCAATTTGCAAATCTCGAGTACAACAAGACAAGCGTATTCGTACACCACGAGAAAATGGTGAGACAGAAATGAATTTGTGTCACAGTTATCGTCCCACCTCTGAGACTTGCCGACATTGAGAATTAACGTAAAATTCCTCCGTAGAATTAGATTTTATATACTTAAATATTTATATATATTATGAAACTTTATTTGTCATAATTTTTATTTTCAATTTATACACGGAAAAAACGGCTACGGTTGCCACGACCAAAAGTCGCCCATCAATACATTTTTGGATTATAAGAACCATAGTACGATTGTGATAACCGTAAAATTAGCATATCTTAACGGCTATTAAGATATGTCCATCGGTTATCACAACCAAATGTATTGATGGACGAAAATTATTTCCGGTTGTGACAACCGTAACATTTTTTCTGTGTAGGTATTTATACAATTCACTAATCACCAAAAATTCTTTTTGATATTTTTTTTCATTAAAATATTAAAGGTTAGCGTGTAAAGAAATACGAATTTTTTGGAAAGTTTAGCTCGGAGTTTAGTCTGGTGGAGATTTAATGAATCAATGAAATTGACCGATTGGAAATTAGAGCGAGGTCTACGTTTACAAATAGTTCGATGCACCCTTAATCCGGCCTTGGTTGAAACGAATAGAAATGAAAGGGCAGGTAGCAAAAGCTCAAGAGAAACACGTGGTCGAAGAGGATGCATTCCAGGAGTAGGGAATGACAGCAAAGGGGAGAGAGAGAGAGAGAGAGAGAGAGAGAGA